>NC_089788.1:24413974-24416474 GCF_040412425.1 Macrobrachium rosenbergii | reverse complement strand
ATAGACGGATGAATTAATTTTTTGCCAATTTATGATATGCGATTCCAACATTTCAAGCCTCGCAAAGTATTGCTCTTTACCAAACATCCATGAAAAACTTTTGAATTTGTGTTTGTATAAGTGATCATATATATATATATATATATATATATATATATATATATATATATATATATATATGTGTGTGTGTGTGTGTATGTGTATGTGTAGTGTGTGTGTATATATATATATATATATATATATATATATATATATATATATATATATATATATATATATATATATATATATATGTAATATAAATATAATACACTTTTCCCTGTCATGGTGTGCCTAGTGCCTGCTAAAAAAAAAGAGATAGTAATTACTGCAACATCATATTAAAACTTCTGACTCGTAGATGAGCCCCTAGTGGAGAAAACTTCCACAATATTTGCCGCTTTATTCACCCACACAGAAGCTCAACAGCAGCACCTTGAACCGCAAAAACTTACTGCTGCATTCACCTTGATCTTGCACGTAGGTTACACTGTCGCGTCATTGTTGTTGAGAGCCCTCCTTTCTTATGCCTCTCTTATGGTGCCTACCAATCATTTTGCAGATATTATTCTCCAGCCTCCCGCTGAAACTTCGGAATCGTATATTATATTTGCTATCGTGTGATTCTCAGTTCTTTCCACCCAAATGAATCGGATCAAAACAATGCTCCACCTGTTCATCTACAGCAAGCCTGTTACCACTCCCCAGTATTTCCATAATTCCCGCCCTTTCATTTCACTTTATACCACTTGTATTAAACAAAGAATTCATCTCTACAGCTTCAACCTTCAACATTGTGCCTCTAGTGACTCAAGGTGTGAATCAAGTGACTGATAATTTTTCGGCAATGGTAGTAGCAGCCATACTGGAAAAATGTCCAGTATGGGTGCTGAGAATCATGGGGAACACCTTTGGTAGCAGCCCGTCCAGGGCTAAAAGGTATATGGTGGGAAAAAATATATACACGTATATAATAATGTATAATATATATATACTAGCTGACCAACCCGGCTGCTGCCCTGGAAAACTGTGAATGACAACTGATAAACTCTCTCTCTCTCTCTCTCTCTCTCTCTCTCTCTCTCTCCCTTTCCTGTTAAGATAGTTGCTTCAGTTACATTGCCCAATATTTTTGACATTTTATGTTTCACCCCTTCTCATCCCCATTCCTATCGGGGCTGAACTTGGACTTGAGGGGCATCGGGAGTGTCACTATTCATCTCAGCAACCTCAAAAACCATGGATTAGACACTAATATTTGTCATTGTTGACATTTTATTTTTCACCACTTCTCACCTCCTTCCTATCGGGGCTGAACTTGGACTTGAAGGGCATTGGGAATGTCACTATTCATCTCAGTGACCTCAAAAACTATGGATTTGACACTAATATATGTTATTTTTGACATTTTATTTTTCACCCCTTCTCACACACTCCCCCCTTTCCCAGGCTGAACTTGGTCTTAAGGGCATTGGGAGTGCGACTATTCATCTCAGCGACCTCAAAAACTATGGATTAGACACTAATATCTGTCATTTTTGACATTTTATTTTTCACCCCTTCTCACTCACCCCGCCCCCAACCCACCCTCCCTATCGGGACTGCACTTGGACTAAAAGGGGACCAGGAGTGTCACTATTCATCTCAGCAACCTCAAAAACTTTGGATTAGACACTAATATCTGTCAATGTTTACATTTTAGTTTTCACCCCTCCCCCCCCCTTCCTATCTGGGCTGAACTTGGACTTAAAGGGCATCAGGAGTGTCACTGATCATCTCAGTGACCTCAAAAACTATGGAATAGACACTAATATCTGTTATTTTTTACATTTTATTTTTCACTCCTTACCCCCACCTTCCTATTGGGGCTGGGCTTGAACTTAAAGGGCATCAGGAGTGTCACTATTCATCTGAGCAACCTCGAAAACTATGGATAGACACTAATATCTGCCATGTTTTACATTCTCACCCCGCCCCCTTTCTATCAGGGCTGAACTTGGGCTTAAAGGGCATCAGGAGTGTTACTATCCATCTCAGTGACCTCAAAAACTTTGGATTAGACACTAATCTCTGTAATTTTCGGTTATTTTTACATGCCACCACCCTCTCACCCCCACCCCCTTTCATGCCAGCGATGTCTAACCCCCACAGTATTCATTTCCAGATAGTAAGTCATCTGTATACCTAAGTGAGGTATGATAAACCTGTAGAATTTATTTAGTTACTAAGTCTGTGGGCAGAACCAGCCTGTTTCAGGGAAGCCATTCCCAACCCCAACCCCACCCTCTTTGGTGCCCTTTGGTGCTAGTGATGTCTTACCCCCACAGTACTCTTTTCCAGACGGTAAGTCATATGTATACCAAATTTGGTTGAAATTGCTCAATGCATTTCAGAGTTACGCTGGAACATACACACACACATATACATGTATGCATACATTCATACATGCATCCATTTATAT
>NC_089788.1:24406474-24408974 GCF_040412425.1 Macrobrachium rosenbergii | reverse complement strand
TTGAAATAAATTCTCTTATCCTGTTTATATGGCACTGGTCTTTGCCAACTGAACCTTTGATAAACTTGTGGCTCTTAGTGAGCATGTTATGATGACTATGCAACACTTTTTCTTAGCTGTTTGCCTGTCCATATATATATATATATATATATATATATATATATATATATATATATATATATATATATATATATATATATAAAACATGCATTAGTTATATGTATAAATTAGTTATTAAATTTTATAAGTAATTGGAATCAAATGTAACTGGAAAAATTAAGAGGTAAGGTAGGAGCGGGAACCCTAGCAAAATTTGAATCTATTAAGGATTATCACCGGTTTGTATTTGGCAATATCTTCAAGAAACATTTGTGGCGTCATATTTCACAGATTGTTTGATTCAGCCCCAGTGATAGGTGCATTAATGTTTTGTAATGAATGTAGAATACAAGAACCTCGGTGGTCAGGTCGGTAGAGCAGCAGCTTCGGACTTCATAGAGGTCTGTGGTGCGGGTTCAAATCCGCAGCCGACCGATCAGAGAGGTGGACACTTTGCTATCCGTGTAGACACCCCGGGATTATGTATGTAATGAACGGATAGGTTTGCTGAAAGCAAATGGGCGTTACAGACTAACACATGCACAAACAAAGCCACTCCAACATCTTCTAAAAACATAACAGACACCTCACACGTCTCGAACTGTCGACCTAACCGCTCAACCCTCCTCGCTGCTGGGACAAAGGGGAGCTGGGGATTTGGTACGATACATGTACACACGCATGCTACCGGGGTCTAAGCGATGTCAGGCAGGGCAACCGATCGAGACTACGGTCTACCCCAACGCCAGATCAAAGTCCTTCAAAAGAAGGCACCGTGCTTACCCCATATAAAAAATGGGAAAAAGCACGTTAAACGAAGAATAAAAAAAAAGTGAATGTACAGTAGAATGCTGTTTAGAAAACTGGTGATGATATATACATACATGCATACACACACACACACACACACACACACACACATATATATATATATATATATATATATATATATATATATATATATATATATATATACAGTATATACTGTATATATGCATGTATATAATCAGTTTTGAATTCTACATCACTGAGGTTACAATAACCAAATCAGTTTGAGGTCATCACCTTGATTACAACAAAGTCAACTCTGAGGTGATTTTCCAACCTGTGACTTACATGGTTAAATTAGTCGTCTTAAAACGTACTCAATAGGAGTAAAGTATAACTTCAGCCATGAATCTAAATTATAACTTATATAGTAACTGATAAGTATTGTGATTTTCAGAATTTTCCAGACTTCCCTTGCACTTCCTTATTTAAATCCATGGTCTTCGCAATTGGCAATACAAGGACAGTCCGGGTTTCAACTTTGGCAAAATTACAACAGAAACTAGGGTGATGGTGTCAGCTGTGGCCTGATGAAGCTTGTCGATTCGTTGTATTTATTGGAGATGTTTTCACTGAATTTTGTTCGTAATTGACCTTGTGTTCTAGTTATGTGTTCCGGTACTTTTGTTTCGTTTCCCATCTAAGGAGAAACCCTGTGGTCTTATACAATTTCCACTTATACGTATGTGGTATGTGGGAGTGCGTTCTTCAGTAAAGGATATACCTCACGGGGTGCACTGTAGGCATTGCTAAAGGTTCTTTGCAGCGCCCTTCGGCCCCGAGTTGCAACCCCTTTCATTCCTTTTACTGTACCTCTTTTCATATTATCTTTCTTCCATCTTGCTATCCACCCTCTCCTAACAATTATTTCAAAGTGCAACTGCTTTGAGGTTTTCTTCTTGTTACACCTTTAAAACCTACCTACTCTCAATTTCCTTTCCTGCGCTGAATGACCTCATGGGTCCCAGTGCTTGGCCTTTGGCCTAAACTCTATATTCCATTCCACAAAGAGAGAGGTATGGAAATGGATTTTGCAACTAATTAATTTAAATTCGGCTGTAGCTTGGACATTTAACTCCACAGGATTAGAAATTTCTGACTATAGGTAACTTTAGTCATATGATTTCTAATTTAAATTTTATTATATTGTTCACAAACTCTACTTAGTATTGCCGTGCGATGAATAATTATACTTTGACATTAAACTGGTAAATTCAGAAAACATAATCATTATTTACCTACTGACCCATCTTTTAACATAAATCAAGCTTGTGCAATTCACATTTTGAGTATCCATTTATTTGTGAAATTATATTAATATCGTTTAGCGTTAAAGAGGCATTGGATCCTATTTGTTCGCGATTTACTCATTAACTGTGTCCAGTTTTATGGAAGTTTACTTTAACGGGCACGATTATTTGGCATGTTTTATATCCCAGAAGTATCTGCTCTTTCCCAATCGGTATCTCTGAATGCAAAGTGTATATAATAAATATTATTATACACTTTGTCTGAGATATGGCGTAGTTCTCACCCATGGTAAAACGAAAAAGAGGTCTAATGACGAGACATA
>NC_089788.1:24401474-24403974 GCF_040412425.1 Macrobrachium rosenbergii | reverse complement strand
GTAACCAGTGGCGATCTCTCATCCAAACTGTTAAGTACAAAATTTGCTATTGCCCGAGTATGTTCGTGGTATGTGCTGTCGCTTCGTAAGCTGCAGTTTTCATATTTTTCAAGAGAATTTTGTTTTCTTAAAGTGTAATCAACTGGCATTGCTTAATATGTCTCACCGAGGTAGACCTCTGCCATTCAGTTCAAGTAATCAATTTAACATCGAGACACCCATTCATATTTGTAGGCATTGTTAGATTATCAAAAGAGCTCTGGTTTTGTTATACGATCATTGTCATATGTATAGTGTCGATTACTTTTTCGTATTCAGTTAATGAATGTTTTATGTCTTGGGCAAAGAATTCCTTTCATGGGAAATCAGATTCATGAATAATGGTCCATTCACCCCTCTTAATGAATGCTGTGGTCCATGTAGATCAATTCTTGAAAAAAATTTGGCCGACTTAAAGAAATAAAATGATCTCGAGTGTTTTGAATCATTTCCAGTATACGACTCCTCCCCTGTGCACATCTTTCTTTCCACCCTTATATCAGCTTAATTTCAACAAATATCTTTTCAATCACCATTCTCCCAGAGGCGATAACCTTCAAACCTTGATCGAAATAAACGATTTTGCACTTTCCCCCTCCCAAAGACTGCTTTCTATTTTATGAGTGGGCTAAATCCCTTACTGATACTCCACAACTTTGTAATTGGCACCAGTTAAACCGATTTCACTTTGGCAACCATTGCATGGGATAGACGTTCGGATGCTTCCAGTTCGTTTTCCGAGCTTTCTTTTCTTTTTCGTTTCGACTTTATCTCTGGCGCTTCTCTTTTGTTCTAGGCGAATTTTGGGGGTAGATAAATACGAGTATTTGATGGAATGTATTTGCATGTTGTTTGTCTTCATATGTTGAAGCCATGTATATATATATATATATATATATATATATATATATATATATATATATATATATATATATATATATATATATATATATATATATCTATATGTGTGTATGTATATATATATATATATATATATATATAATTCTAATATATATACAATGCCCTCTTAACTTCTCGAATTCTTCGCGCTTTTTTGGATATGCTTGTGACCCGGGTTCGTCTCCCGCGACCGGCAAATCACAAGTCTCTTCAGTTTCTTGTGTTTGGATGTCACGGCTTCGTAGTTACAAGCATATCCAAAAAAGCGCGAAGAATTCGAGAAGTTAAGAGGGCATTGTGGCTATTAGAATTACATATGTGTCTGGTAAAAGTGACCAGTAGATTCTACATATATATTTCAGCCTAAAAAGCAATAAAAACGATTGCTCACTTGGCTACGATGGTGAGGATGGGTCTATTCCAGCTCTAATAAATATATATCTGAAAACGACAGGTATATATATGTACGACAGGTAATAGACTTTTACCCTTCTCGTCCAGGTCGGCAACGTGACCTCCTTGTGGTTAAGGTGACCAGTTCGTCTCCCGTCACAAGTCTGTCGGCAACGTGACCTCCTTGTGGTTAAGGTGACCCGGGTTCGTCTCCCGCGACCGGCAAATCACAAGTCTCTTCAATTTCTTGTGTTTGGATGTCACGGCTTCGTAGTTACAAGCATATCCAAAAAGCGCGAAGAATTCGAGAAGTTAAGAGGGCATTGTGGCTATTAGAATTACATATGTGTCTGGTAAAAGTGACCAGTAGATTCTACATATATATATATATATATATATATATATATATATATATATATATATATATATATATATATATATATATATATATATATATAATTACATTCACGTATTAAAAATGAGATATGGAACTTAATAAGCTGACGTAATTATGAAAGGTTCCAACAGTGCTTAAGGCCATTGACGTTTTATTCTTCAAATTTTTAACTTAACAGCGATCACCAGCCAAACATGAGCCGTTCAAACAAAAGATAAGACCACTTAAGTCCCATCCTTGGTATGCTCGAGATAAATCATTTTCAGTCATCATGGCAAGCCAGGACTTTATTACCTGTCATAAAGACCATCGACATCAAATCCTTGAAATGTCTAATTTGCATCTTTTCAAACTTTCTCGCAAGAGAAATGATTCCATCAGAGGCAGAAAATCTCGAACAGTCTGAGTTTTCTTCCATCAATCTTTCCGAGCAAGATTATCTCCCGAAGACCACATTCGCTTTAACACAGGGATCAACATTCCCTTTGGGAGAGAGACTGAAAGAGTTGTACAGACAACGTATTGTGCTCTTGGGCACAGGTAATACATTCTCTGGCATCTCCAGTTCCTTATTTCCCTTCTTTATACACACACATTCTCTCTCTCTCTCTCTCTCTCTCTCTCTCTCTCTCTCTCTCTCTCTCTCTCTCTCTCTCCTGTGAAGTTCCTCTTTGGACCGGTCGATATCGTTCTCGGCTAGCACTGTGCTGGGCCCGCGTTCGATTCTCCGGCCGGCCAATGAAGAATTAGAGAAATTTATTTCTGGTGATA
>NC_089788.1:24376474-24396474 GCF_040412425.1 Macrobrachium rosenbergii | reverse complement strand
GAGAGAGAGAGAGAGAGAGAGAGAGAGAGTCTGGGGTTAATGTTTATTGAGACAGAAATCTGTACACGCAAGTATTATAGATATTTGTTATTATGACCTTTATCGAATTAAAATTTTTGCTCTAATGAAAAAAATTGAATTTACTGGTATATGATAAAACATCAATAATTAGTTATTGAAGTGGATGTCGCCCATAAAAAAATCAAACGCTTCATTCTCATCGACAAAACTTTTATGTTTGGTGGTGAAAATAAAGTAAAAATGTCAATTATGAGTAAGTAGACTAAAAAATAGGTTTGAATGGAACATGCATAAATGTTAAAATAAACACGTTACATTGATTGCACGAGACAACAAATAATGCAGGTTATGATCACCGGAGTGACAATAACAACAATAATGATCAAACCAAAGTATAAATAAAATAAAACATGACTTGTTTTCATGTAATTAAGTATGCATGTATTGGTTTGTACTGTATATGTATGTATATAATATATATATATATATATATATATATATATATATATATATATATATATATATATATATATATATATATATATATATATATATATATATATATATATATATATATATATATATATATATATATATATATATGCGTGTTTGTGTGTGTGTGTATATAAATAAATATCCTATACTGTGTAAATACTCATGTACCTGCCTTTGGAATTGGTTAAAGAAATGTACAAATACTAGGCAAAAGGGTACGTCAGTCAGCCTTCGTTCTGCAGCAAATTTGAATTTCACAATGATAAAACACCTGCCACTCCTGTGAGAATGAGAACGTATATCAATCAATAAATTCGTCCCAAGGCTGGTGACGTCATAAGCGCCACGCGTTTGATTGTGTCAGTTGCTTTCTCATGAGGCACTTTGCCCTGTCATATCTAATATCTCAATTAAGCAGGCGCCAGCTCCTGGGTTCGGGTCTATGGTTGATTATCATCATGCTTTTAATTACTAATGTAGTTTCAGGTCTTTCTCTTCCTCTTTCTGGCTCGCACGCACATAAACAGGAGCTGGTTCTTTGATGGTGAAATTTCTTACCGATGTAAGGCATCCGTAACGTATATCAAATATCACGTATGTTTCACCTCTCTCTCTCTCTCTCTCTCTCTCTCTCTCTCTCTCTCTCTCTCTCTCTCTCTCTAGGACAGCAACACACAATACACATTTCTTTGATGACATGGTTTCGAAAATATGTACAACCCCTAAACATTTAGGAAATATCATTCACATCCTACTTACTCTCTCTCTCTCTCTCTCTCTCTCTCTCTCTCTCTCTCTCTCATTTTACCGGGATGCACTGGCAGCAACCACAACTTTCCATTAGGAAAATGGAAGCTATTCTGACATTTCATGATGTTTCGAATGTCCATCTTCCTTACTCATGCTGAATCGAATATCATTCTCGGTCACGCAATACGTAACGCCTCATCTGCTTCGTGTGTGCAGCTGCCGTTACGTTACAACAATTTTTCCGTTGAGCTGCAGAACGCAACTTGGAGTTCAGTCGACCATGTTTGGGCTCTTTGGACATGTCTCTGTTCGCAATGGAGACTAATATCTCGGTTAAAGTGTGAGAATATTAAGGCAAGGTGTATGTTGTTTTTACATCGTAATTAACGTTTGCGAAAGCATTTGTAATGGAAAAATGTTATTTTTAAGTGAATAAATGTTATATTTATAGATGTTCTTAGGAAAATTTCATTTATGATAGCATTTATGGGGAAGGTGAACGAGAATCTATGTGTTATTTTAATACTGAAATCAAAATGTACAACGCACCCCATTTCATGTGAGCAGTTCCATCCTTTGTTATAAGTGAAAGTAATTTGATAAAGAAAATTACTTATAAAATTTATATTTCATGCTGGCACAGAGAAAAAGAACCTGCTTTGTGTGGAATATATTTTGCTTTAAGTAGATGTAAAAGTAATTATAAAGCTACTCATCAACCATTAATTTAGGTGGACGTACACTTATCAGCGTCAACACTGGAAATTGATATAAAAAAAAAAACATTAAAATTTGTAGGTTGCTGTGAACAGTAATTACAGTATACAACAGAACCGATCTTTGGAGCTGGTTTGAATTATCAAGGCATTAAACTTCATATAAAACTTGTTTTATGAGGTGACTCTCGTGTGAAGATTGGCAACTTGGGAGGAGCAAGAGAATGATGTCTTTTTATATAGAAAAATATATGAAAAATAATTTTTTTCCTTTTTTTATAGATTTAGATATAGAATTTATATGCATGAAACCTCGATTTATGAACTTCTAACCTTACCTGTTTATGCATATGAAACTCGAAGTAAAGAAAGAATAACTTGACCTGTGCCAAGAGAGAAGATATCTTAGGCAACTCTTGAGACTCTGTGCCGTATTTTCACGTAGAACAAAAGTCCATAAAAGACTCTCCTCTTTGGAACAGGTTGAATTTTTATACGAAGGCAGAAAACTAAATACAAAACGTTTTTATAAACGCATAGTTTTGTGAAGATTGGCGATACAAAATACGAGTTTTGGCCTCAAGTTTATTTTCAAACAACTACAGATTTTTTTTAACTATTGCCCGAAAATATTTTGCAAAAATGAAATGGGGAATAAAGAATAGTAAAAGAAAATAGAAATAATAAAGATGATGAGGGGAAATGTGTTCATCATGTTTGAAATATTGCGAAAAATAATAATTTCCGTTGTAATGTCTTCGACGAATGATGGTTAAATTCTGTGAGCATTAATTTTTGTGGCTGCCCTGAACCATTTAGTAAACTAAGTAGCTTTATGATTCTGATATGTACAGTGCGTATGAAGGGGGACGTTCATTCTTCAAATGGGCAGCAGAAAGAAGATTGAGAACTAACCTTCTTCCTAGTGTCTGGAATCACAACATGTGAGGCGAACATTGCTCACTCCCTGTCATTAGGAGTCGCATCACGTTGCACGAGGGAGAGAAAAATGGTTCTTGACTTTACCGCCTCAGACAGAATAACCACTGATCTTTTTCTCCTTTTTTTCTTCTTTTGAGTTCTCTCTTTGCACGACACACTTGAGGGAAATCCCTCCATAAGGGATTGAGGAAATAGCCAATAAATCAAGGCCAGTGAGACGTCAGAAAGCCAACGGGATATATTTGTTGGTGTTGCATTGGGAAGAAGATGTATGCATCAAATGGAGACAGGTTTGGTGGAGTGGAAGACAAGGCAATACCTGGAATTGTAGCCAGGGAAAACAGAAGGAAAAAGTCAGCGACTTGAAATGCGAACGGAGTTCACTTGTACCTCCGGAAGATAACGGGGAATATATTAAAACCCTTATTGCCTATATCTGAAGTCTAATAGTCAACACAGTATTATATTACAAAACTCTCTCTCTCTCTCTCTCTCTCTCTCTCTCTCTCTCTCTCTCTCTCTCTCTCTCTCTCTCTCTCTCTCACAGGCAAACGCAAAATGTACTCACGAACACCAGAAATGAAGAGAATGTTTAGGTGATGATAATGTGTGACACTAATGTTTAGTAATGGCAAATTTTCCCCGACTTCTAATTTTGTAGTTGTTCATCACGGCCGTGAAAGCCGTTTTAAAGTCATAATAAAAAAAATAGGATAAACAAAGTTGTAAAAGCAGCCTGAATTTTCAAAATGAAATATGTTTACTTTTCCGTGTGTCGTGTAGCGTGAAAAGCAGAGTTCAGGTACTAATTTATCAAAAGCCCCATCTGTTTTCCTGTCTCAAACTGGAAAGGGGAAGTGTATCATAATGAAGAGTGTTAACTATGTTGTAACAGCAAAATATATTAAAAATTCAGGTTCGCAGATCCTGCAAGATTCCTCTAATGAATTACAGACTGACTTCCATGAAAATCTGAAAAATTCCCTCAACGTAGGTGGTTGTTAATGGAACGCGATTGTCAGCTGGCACGTCCCATAGTTTTTGCTCCGTTTCTTTATGAAACGCCTCACTCCTAGGCAGTATATAATTACTGCATTAAAATTTTATTATACAGTAGTTTGCAAAAGCCGCTGAATACCAACGAATTCTCTTCCTCCGTTCCTCGTACAGTGTGAGTTGAAGTCTTAAGAAAAAAGGTTATTAGAATTATGAAACTTAATTCTCCACTATTATTATTATTATTATTTCAGAGGAAGACTCTCTTTTAAATAAACTTCATTAAACAGAATGGCCGTCTGGATGCCGTTCAGCTTATTTAGCAGTCTCTCAGTTTCTCGAATGAGTGTTTTTGTAGCATGAGGCATATTGTATAGCAACTGTCCAACGTTCATTTATTCCTTGACGTTTCGGCGGTGCTCTCTACCATTTACTAAAGGGCGAATGAAGCCAGAGGTACAATTATTCCACATTTATACCCGCAAGCAGGCTTACAGAAATTTCAGGCGATTTTGTCATTGGCTGTCAAAACCGGTGGGAGGCTCCTGCAATTGGCTGGGAGTATAGATGGCAGAGAGTGCTGCCGAAACGCCAAGGAGTAAATGAACTTTGGACAGCTGCTATGTACTGTACTTGCTGCTACAAAGAAACTCATTCGAGAGGGTAAGAAATTGCAATATAAACTCAATGGCATCCAGAGGGCTATTATTAATAACATTACTATTATGAAGTAATTTAAATGAAGTGCGTAGTCACAATTTTCGATTTGTGCAAAAGCTGGTACGATGGATTTGTTCTTTAAACAGAGGTTATGGTTAGAGCATGATAACGACAAAGAAGTTGAACAGCTAGGTGCAAAGAAACGCGAGGGAACCCAAGAAAATGCAGAAAGTCTACAGCTGGTGAGCTGTGCGCTAGTTTCCCTTCGCCGTCTGAACTCTTGTAATCCAGCACTTCTTGCTTTCAAAATGATGATTCAGTTATTGTTATTATTATTATTATTATTATTATTATTATTATTATTATTATTATTATTATTATTATTATTAAGTCTCAGTCACTATAAAGTGAATAGGTCCGTTTTTATATTATGGTATTTTACAATTTTGTAAACTGTAATTTTTTGTTTCTGAAATGTGTGAAAAACCAGCTTTTAATATACACGTTGCATGCTTAGAGTTGTTTCCTAGTGTTATCAGTACACCTGCCTGCTAATATAAATAGCTTCCTCTATCACTGTCATATATATATATATATGTGTGTGTGTGTACATATATATTGGAAATGCTTGGAGGATGAGGAGATTGCGTGACAAATTTATGGGAAATGAGGAGTTCAGCATTCAGGGAGCGAGAGTGCGTGTAAGATAGCAGTGAATGTGGCATTGTGTGTAGGGGTTTTGACGTGCTGCTAGTGAGCATTCTATGTTGCTTCACATAATGTCCTGTATTGTAGAGGTTTTCAGCACTGGTAGCTCATCCATGAGTTAGCAGTTTAAACGTGACCGTGGCTCTCTTCTATGTGTATAAATCATACACCTCATCTAATCCCTTTTGAAGGGATGGAGCCAGAAAGGTACAGCCTTGTAGTTTCCTCAGCAAGTTATTAGGGGTGAGGTCCCCTAACATAAGCAATACTCATTTACAACTGGATGGACTTGTAAGCGGTAGTATGCAAGCGAACTCGTTCCCAAGAACCATGGGGCTGAGAGCTACATCACTCATTCACTGCGTCTATTGGCCACTTCAGCACTATCCTGAATTGCATAAACGATCACGACTCCCGAAGGGATGTAGATAACCTCCTTACTGATAACATTCAGTTTCATTTCGCCAGTCGTATTGCGCTAGGTAACATCAGCGATAGCATAAACAACCTGCCTAATAATAAATCGCCCGGATGCGATGGTCTGCCTGCTGAAGCTTTCAAATTCTGCCATTCGATAATTTACATTTTACTAGTTGTTCCACTCAATGCGTGCATAATTCACCAGTTTCTCCCAGACTCCCTACTCTTAGTTCACTTAATACCATTAATAAAAAGCAAGCTGACCCTGGCGATTATCGCCCGATTGCAATTACTACAGTTGCGTCGAAGATACTTGAGTCCGTTCTTCTAGCGAGACTTCTCCCCTTTCTACACACTGCTGACAACCAGTTCGGCTTTAAAGCAAACCACTCAACCGACAATACCTATCATCAGCCTCTCCTGTTTTCCTATGTTTTGAAGACGTGAGAAAAGCATATGACAATAAACTACCTGAAGCTCTTCCTGAAGCTGCATAAACGAGGCACACTTCTATATCTAATTGGCATTTTATGTTGTTGGTTCTCCACACAGCAATTCTGTGCCAAATGGGGTAACGTATTGTCGTAAACCTTCTTTCCCTAAACGGGCTCCTGCAAGGGGGTATTCTCTCTCCATACCTGTTTAACACGTACACAGGTGCCCTGAATGTCAAACTGAACTCACTCCCAATAGGATGCACTATCAACGAAACAACAATAAACAACCTCTGTTACGCCGACGATATGGTTCTGATTTCCCCATCAGTGCAAGGTCTCCAGCGACTCATCGACACTTGCCGCCAATATACAGAGGAATTTGATATCCTGTACAACGAAACCAAGACCCAGTGTATGTCGCTGCTCCCGAGACCGCTTAAGCATATTGCAGAGCCGCAAATTTTCCTTGGAAATCATCGTCTGGAATTCGTGGATAAATTTCCGTATTTGGGCCACATTGTCACGGACGACCTAAAAGATACGGCAGACATAGAACAGAGGCATCGTAAACTATGTGCAGCTGGTAACATGATTGCACAAAACTGCTGCTCTTCCGCTCGTACTGCTACAGTATGTATGGGTGTTCCCTTTGGACGAACTATACCCGAGAGACGAATTACTGTTGTTCACAGTGACATTCTGAGACGCCTCACAGAGACTCTTCGCCTTCACTCCGCCACGCAGATGTTCATAGAAAACCGCCTGGATAATTTAAAAATCATTGTTAGGCGAACAATGTCCAGTCTGATCACCCGACTGAGAAACAACAGCAACTCGCTCATACAAAGCATCCTAAGCAGTGAGGCAAAAAAGATCTAAATTGTGGGAAAGATGGGATAATGAGGCGTCTGTTCCTTAAATGACTTATTCTCAATTTTTTGCAATTATGAATAATAATAATAATAATAATAATAATAATAATAATAATAATAATAATATTAATTATTATTATTATTATTATTATTATTATTATTATTTCTACGTTTCTTGTTATTATTGGTATTTTCCTTTTTTATTATTACTATGATTAATATCATTGTACAGTTTTGCTATTTTCAGTTTTCATATTTATCATTCTGGACCTGACTTACTGTAACCACCTAAGGTCCTAGCTGGAAATTAATCGTCTGCAATCTGTTTTTAATTGTTATAATTTTTAAAAATTTTTTACTATTATTCTCCATATAATTACTGTCATTACCATTATTATGACCTCTGTTTTTTCCACTTCTTCAGCAACTGTTGAATACTGCCGATTATTATTTTTATCATGTTATTTTATGTATCTAGATTGTGTGTACTGTATTTGCATATTCCATGTACATGGCCCTGAGATGAAATAAAGGATATTGTTATTACCTAGGTCACAGGGAAGTTGAATCCGCCTTGCAGTGGAATCTATCGGACCTGAGCGGAACATAACTTATACATACATACATATGTATATATATATATATATATATATATATATATATATATATATATATATATATATATATATATACATACTGTATATATATGTGTACATACATACACACACACACACATATATATATATATATATATATATATATATATATATATATATATATATATATATATATATATACATACACACACGTACGTGTGCATGTATACACTCCATCGCACGGAAAATTCAAGGGATCGATCCGCAGTAACATAAGCGCAAGGTCATTAATTTGAAAAACCTGTGGTATTCCGCTTTCTAATAACAATCATCTTTGGAATATATATATGTATATATACTCTGTCTATATATATGTGTGTGTGTGTGTGTAATGTACAGAATGATCCACAGCAATATGCGTGATTATCAAGAAGAAATGTATTCATAGATATGAATACAAAGCTTATAGCTTTCGTCCATCCTTCTGTGATCAAGTCCACAGTAGGACGGACGAAAGCTGTAATCTTTGTATATATTTTTACAAATACGTTTGTTCTTGGATAGTAAGTGTATTACTGTGGATCCATCTGTACATAACTGAGAAGCACAGTACAGTGTTTTTATATCTCACATATATATATATATATATATATATATATATATATATATATATATATATATATATATATATATATATATATATACAGTATGTGTATATATATAATATATTGTATATATGCATATATACATATATATATATATATATATATATATATATATATATATATATATATATATATATATATATATATATATATATATATATATATACATATATACTGTATGTATATTTATTAAACAATAGCTTAAGAAGATTGTTATTAGAAAGTAAAATACCACAGTTTTATCAAATTACTGACCTTGCGCTTATGTTATTGTTGATCGATCCCTTAATTTTTCCATGCGATGGAGTGTATACATGCATATATACGTATATAGATGTGTGCACATATTTACACACACACACATCTTATATATATATATATATATATATATATATATATATATATATATATATATATATATATATATATATATATATATATGCGACTAGCTGTGTAAATACAAATAGTCTTAACCCCTCTTTTCCAAGCGTTGTGTTTTGAAAAGAATACTTCTGACCTCTTGCCCCTTGGCCTTTGAAACTAAGTGACATAGGGCTAGCGTTACTCACCGGTGCACGTGGTAAGAATGGCAAAGTAAGAGATCTCAGGTAGTTAAATAAGGGAATCATTCAAGCTGGGACGTGCGTTTCGATGTTAATAAGAATGCTTTTTTCCCCTCTGCCTACTCTTCTTGTTTTTTTTTTCGACCCTGGGCCAAATTCGGGCATGTCTTTGCACGTCGTATTGTAGGTGGCATTAATTAATGCAGATCTACATGGAAAGCCGCATCATTGTCATACATTTGTTTTACGAATACATTCAAGTTGGGCTAGCTGAAGGTGTTTAGTTACTCGTCTCTTTAGCCATCTTATTCGAAAAGTCAGTATGCAAAAGTGCGTACATTAACTTCATTAAGTAACCGTACCTCTTTTGTTTTGTTATCTTATTTATTTATTTATTTTTTTACATATGCATTCAATTGGCTAGATTGGTTTCCCATCACAATAAACAAAAATCGGTATGCAAAAACTCCATTTTTTTCCCTACCAATGCATCCAAACTGGAGTAAGTGTTAGTGTGTCGACAGAGCGGGGAAACGCCCCCTCCCTCCTCCGCCCTCTCCTCTCCCCTCTCCCCTCTCAACAAAGGCAGCTGAGGGGAAAAGGGCTCCGAGAAGTTATGTGTAGCAATATGCGACTTGCAAATGTAGTTCTTCCCAGAGCCAGAGACACGTTTTATCTGCTAATGCACCGGATGTTTTAGTGCTATTGTAAGCAGTGATGAATTTTATTTGCGTTCCTCCAAAGGGATATCATCGCAGTTCCTCCCTTTCCTTGTTTCTTCCTTATTTGAAGGAAGGGAACTCATTAGGTGGACACAAATAGCTTGTTAAAAAAATATGAACATTTGTTTCTTGACGGATGTGTTTTCAGTGTTTTTGTACTTTCTTATGCATAGTTGTTAATGCTACTAATATTATATTGATGATAGTATTTTAGAAAACCATTCCTACTTCAGATGTAGCGTTTGTAATTTTTCCTACTGCAATTCCTAAATGTTATTCGGGTCTTTTATCCGTTTGTCTGTATCTATTGCACTAAACCATCCTGAATGTACCTTTGGTGCGTCTCTCCCCTTTAAGGGATAGCAATGTAATAACAGGGATACTCACGCTGCATCCTGGGTATAATACAGATTGTGAAACGTATTTTATGAAAATAAATTCTAGGATTTTAAAAGGATTCGGCGAATATTTTACAAGTGAAAGCACTGGCGTTGTTTTAACCTGTTTTATGAAGAATGAATAATAGGTTGTAAACGGGGCAGGCAACTTTAATAAAAAATCAGTAAATTGCGTATACAGAACCATAACTCCAGACTTGACATTTTAGAGATATAGGAAAATTACATATTGCTTTTTGAATTAGCAATATTTTACGAAAGCTTTCACATTTCAGGGTAAATACTACAAAACTGAAGAGAGTACTCCATGCGAAAGAGAAGTTCCTTACCAATTTGTGTCATGCACTCGTGCGTGCATGAAATTAAGGATGCCTGAGAAAGATCCGGTAAAAAGTAGACAGGAAAAAAGTAGGGCTTAAATGCTACAAAATTTAATAAGATGAGATTTTTCCATACAAAAATTAAAAAAAACCTTTGACAGGGTTTTCGAGGATTAAGTTTTTATAGTGACAGTCTTACACCCTATGTATGTATGTATGTGTATGTATATATATATATATATATATATATATATATATATATATATATATATATATATATATATATATATATATATATATATACAAATATGTATGTGTGCAAATGTATGTGTGTATGTGTGTAAGCATAACTTGCTAAGGTCGCACACGAGGAATGAAGAAAATGTACCAAATTGTTCTCTCTAAATTGTTCCTACATTTGAAACATTATGTGGGAGAGAATGCTAGGAATGTTAATACATTTCTAGAAGCATATTAGATACCATTGTGAAGAGTAATAGGACTGCTTAACTACCCAAATTGCCCAGTATTTCTTTCCCCATGGTCCTTCACGTAGTTGCTGACATCATAGTGATCTTAAATATTTCTGTGCAGCATTTCTAGGGTACAAAATATTATTACGTAGAAAATCGGAAACAAAGGTGGAGCTTGAATATTTAAAGAACATTAGAGAGGATTTAAGGAGCTATTTAGGGAAAACAGTGGAATAATACTTTGAGGGAAGAATGCTAATGATCTCTAAAGGAAGAAATATAAGAAAACGGAAGCCCTTTATGAAGAGTGTAATGGGAAAAAGACCCGATAAAACAGTTAGAGGAACTCGAAGCCTTGGAGAATTTGTATTTCCCTTCGAGATTATGCAGAAATTGCGCGGAAATAGGATGTGCGACGAAAATTATCTTTTGGTTAACAGGGAGATTTTTTTATTTGTTTTTAAGGTGCGCATCAGATAACGTTGTAATGTAAAGTTTACCAAGTGGTATTGAAAACACGAATGGAATAACGCTTTGTGTATTTTCCCCTTGCCAGGTCGACAGTATTTATCCGTCGCTTATTAATTTTTTTCATTTCATACGTCCGTCACACCGTTATTATTATATTTTTATTATTATACATGCACGTCACATCGTATGAATAATATATAAGGCCGTTAAAAATACACACACACACACACACGCAGAAAGGTTTCGTTAAAATAATATAACTTTACAAACGTTTTTTCTAATAAAAACATGGAAGGGAAAGTTAGGAGAAAATTCATTTATCACACCGCCGGACAAAAAAGAATATGAATATGCCGTGAAAATTTTTCTTCCACAGCCGGAGGCTAAAAGAAACTGACAAATCCAATAAGAGAAGCCTTTGAAGCCGTTAGCGTTGACGCACTTTTCGGAATAATTCTCGAAAGGACAAAAGTTGCTGCGAGTAGACACAAATAAAAGAAGAGCGGGTTCAGGTCCGACTCTGTAGCAAAGGAAGATGCTTGCCATGACCATGTAATTATAGGGACGTTCCTTTAAAGCGTTATCCCTTTGTTACCTGAAGAGTGAATTTGCTTCCTGCTAGTTTGATGAACGGGACAGAGGAAGCTGTTTTTTTTTTTATTTTTTTTAAGGAAAATAGATAAATAATACAAATGTGTACTTTACACTAAGATTGGCTATCCACTTTTTGTTTAGTAAGAAAAATGGCATTTAGAGTTTACGGGCAATGTCGTAGTATTTGATTAATGGGTTTTACCGTTGTGTAAGGATCCGTACATACTGTATACTGTTATTGGAAGTGTCCATAGCATCTGAATTATATAACAGATTGTGTAACAGGTTTGTGGAAGTATACCATTACCTTGATGGACTTATATTTCCAGTATTAAATCTGAATTTTAACTTGCTTTTATTACATTAATAAACTATCCTGAGGGATCAGTTAATATCTCCGAATATCAGATTTATATGTAGTAAACATGCATTACCTTGTTTTATAGTTATATATACGTTTGTATAGTTTCAAGCGAGACTCTTTCATTAAGAGCAAACTACTCAAAAATGTTATTATTTCCAGTTACCAAGCAAAACCTTATTTGTGATTTTAATCTTGATGCAATATTTACAAAGTAACCCAGCTCATGGTAGGGGCCGTGATTTGAGAAAATATTTTTCCAGATTTCGTTGGGAATCCAAAAGTTTTCTCATGTGTAATTTATAACCTCAATTTCTCTTCTGACCATAAAGTAACAGAGCTGAAATGATTTGAAAGAGCGGTTATATTAAAAACAATATTGTACGAGTAATTTACATCAATAGGCGTTCATTGTCGTCAATGTGAATTTCTTAATTTTAATTTGAATACGCTGTTCCTGATAATCTAAACATTCCGCACTAAGGCAAATGATTCGCTATATAATGAAAGAGAAGACCTGAAATATCGAGGAAACCGTTTATTTTATTTCTTGTAATACATATTTATAACTATTATTACAATTCCATTCCCGAGAGCACGTCCACCTCACAAGCCCAAAACGCTCACGTCACAGACGTTGTGATTTGTGAGACATCTTGATTTCTTCCAGACATCAAACAACATTCGGAGCAGAATGAAGGTCTCTCTGGAATACTAAAGAGGGGAGATTTCCGAGAGCTGAAAAGAGGCAAGTGGTGATGAGAACAGCACCACCGATTGCGTTGAGAATAGTTCAGGAGGGGTACGTACTGTGATGATAAGAATAATCGAAGGCAACGAAAAATAATTGAGATGAGAATAGCTGAAGGAACCATAGGTAGTGTTGCAAATACAAGAGACACAAATATAAATGTGATGAGAATAGTCAAAGAGAATCGGAGATGCCTGTGATGCGAATTTCGTTGAGAATTACGAAATAGAACCAGACTTCAGTATGGTGAGAATAGTTAAAATGAAGAACAGATTATGTTAGCAACAGAAGAATAGACTTAGAGAATATTGTGTAGAGAATTGTCAGAGAGAACCTGAGGTAGATGCGCTGAGAATAGCCGAAGAGAACAAGAGATAGGGGTGTTGAGAATAACTGAACGGGACTTTAAAGGCTTATGTAGGGATTTGCTGAGATTAGCCATTGGCATCCAGGGATGGGCGTGTTTAGAATGATCGACACGAACCAATAAAGACCAAGAAATACTTTTGCTGGGGCTGGTGTCTGAGAACCACAGATGGGTTCAAGAGAGGTTGCGGTGTGGCGGAGGATACACGAAACCGCTGAGCTAAAGAAAAGTTTGGAAAAAAAGGTCAAAGAATTCGCGAACTATGGAATTAATCCTTTGTGGCGGTTGCTGGAGTTTAGAAAGGGGGATGAAAGAGGTTTCCTTGATACTAGTTGCTCGTGTTGCTGTTATTGTTGTTGTAGCTTTTGTTTGTGTTGTTCCTATTTCTATTGTTGATTTATTCGTGTAATTTCCGTACTTATTGAAAATAATAATAAAATCGGAAGGTATGAATGAATGCAGATATCTATGGGTATATTCTCCTGAAAAAACATGATAAGTGATTTACAATGTTTTCTTATAAAATAATGACTGATAATAAGTAATTTTATAGCAAGAAGTGGGCTGTTCGTAAAATAATGACTGATGATAAATATTTTTATAACAATAATAGGGCTGTTGGTTACAGGAAGAAAATAACCACAAAGTATTCTGGTGAGAAGGAAATCGCGTTTCATTGTAGTTAAAAACAAAGAAATATTTACTTATAGACCAAATCTCATTTTTTTTCTTGAAAAGAAGACGTTAATGGCTCCACGAAACATAGAAGTGAATACAAACCTTATTATCAAGAGTATGCATAAATCGACCTTACTTTAGTTGCAAGCATTGGAAACTGATATTGTAGTTGAAAATGTAACTTCCTCAGCAATGTAACATCAAAATAAAAATTCCAAAACTCAGATACTGAACTAACTCGAAACTTGGACCACATTCTCATCATCAATCCAGCTCATGGAAATTCAACACCAGAGATAAGCACAGCCATCATTTATCCATGTCTGAATTCCGTGTCATACATGCAGTTACATGGATAGTCTGAATAGCAAAGCCGCAGCGCAGACCATCGTATCTTTCAAGTGTTTTCTATATCGGTTTATATATATATATATATATATATATATATATATATATATATATATATATATATATATATATATATATATATATATATATATATATGTATATATATACACACACAAGTCACAAAAAAGTCGTTTAATATCAATTCAGTATACCTCTAGAATAACTTACTCCCAAAGGAAAACATAAATGATAAGTGCCTCGTCACTTGTGGGATTCAAACCGCTGCCTTGTTGAGAAACAAAAAATGTGCAGGAACTTTTGACCACTTTGTCATCAAGACAGCTCAGTGATCAAGTCACTGTAAGATGGCTCATTGGTCAAAAGCCACTGCATCGTTGTTTCTCAGTTGATGGCTCATTGGTCAAGAGCCATTGTGCATCGTTGTTTCTCAGTTGATGGCTCAGTGGTCAAAAGTCACTGCTCATCGTTGTCTCAACCAGGCAGCAGCGGTTCGAATCTCACTGATGACGAAGCACTTATCAATTATATTTCCCCTTGGGTGTAAGTTATTTCCGAGGTATTGTGAATTGGAAATTAAATATTATGTGGCTTTATATTTGTGAGTAAAAAAAAAACGTCACGGTACAGGCGACAAAAATTCATATATACACGATGACAAGGAACTCTGTCCGAATTTGCTCCAGAAATAGATTTCATAAATGACATGTCATTCTTGGACGTTGATATCATGCGACCAAATATCATTAATGTAATTCCTAGAATGTTAACGTAATTAGCTTCATTTCGCAGCCGTCATTTATCAACCATGTCTACATTAGCGTGTATTTTCCAGAAACAACATTGAATTTTACTGGTTAATGGATGATGAAAAATCGTAGTTTTTAGTGAGAACTGTTACTTTTTACTTTTTTCATAAAGAGGCTTCAACTTGATGTAAGATATTGTCTCAAAAGTAATTTATTGCTAAAAATATGAATAAGATATATCCGTATCAAGAGTCAAGTGTTACCGCCTGGGCGCCTCATTTGCACGAGTATGATTCTATAAATTTTTCTGTTTTGTTATTATCTAAGAGACATTTTGAATAACTTAGAATATGAGTCTTGCTGAGTAGAAAAATGGTAAATAAACTAATTCGTAAAAAGAAATTTAGTTAATTGCTTTCTTATAATGAGCGAATACATTTAGGCATTCATTCTTTTATGAGTTACTGGACGAGCGTATGAGAACAGAACATTAAATATTAACAGTGCATTAAGTAACAGTAGCTTATATTTAAACAATCCATGGTTATTACCATTAGGTCGGTGATACCTTTTAAACGACACCAAAGATCAGTGTGCATGTAGGTATGTGTGTGTATAGATAGATAGATAGAGAGAGAGAGAGAGAGAGAGGTTTCTCATTATTCCTACACAAGTATGCTTGATAAGAAATCTACCCCGTAGGGTGGTAGTGTTGTCAGTGCACTGTAGGCATTACCTAAGGTTCTTTTCAGTGTCCCTTCGGCTCCTAGCTGCAACCCCTTTCATTCCTTTGACTGTACCTCCTTTCATATCGTTTCCTCCATCTTACTTTCCACCCTCTTCTAACAATTGTTTCATAGTGCGACTGCCAGATTTTCCTCCTGTTACACCTTTGTAACCTTTTACTTCAATTTTCCTTTCCGCGTGGAATGACCTCATAGGTCCCAGCGCTTGGCCTTTGGCCCAAATTGTAAATTGTCATGAGAAATCTAGGTGGGATACACGAAGTCTCCCATAATCACGTAACTTTCGTGAAGTCGTAAAACCACCCCCACGGTGGGAGGAGTTTGGCGACGTTCCTCCAACTTGAGTGAGGATCATTCAGAGTTCCCGAGATCAGACAAATCTTTGATGCGCACTCTATTCCTGGCGGGAGAGGGAGTTAAGTTACTCGAACGCCCCAAGGACATCTCAGAACAGCTGGAGATGAAGGGCCAGGTCAGTTTGCGATCAGGCGAACGAGATCAGGCGTTGACAAGTAAAATATCGCTCCAATAAGTTATATAATCATGAGCGAAAGTGTCGTATAAGGGAAGCTGATCTTCAGTCAGTAGATTGTGTCTTAAATATTGTCAATGTAGGATACAAACATTAACTACAGGGAAGTTCATTTTATCCCATGCTGTTGTTTCACTAGTAAAGTGGAAGCCCATCAAATTGGCAGATATTTTAATAGCAATATTATTATTTTATGTATCGGTGCAGAGGCATGAAGGTCTCTTTTCAAGTAGCATTTAGAGGAAACTGGACTTAAAAGTCTAAAAATCTGTATGGCTGGGACTGTTGATATCCCGCAACGAGAAAGTCTACTTATTTAGTTAGGCTCCAATGGCTTAACCTTTTTCGTTAGGCATTGTTTTGCGTTTTTTAAAATACATTCCTTTTTTTCTATGGCTATCCTCTTATTTAGTAAAATGTAGAGTAGCTGCAACTTATCATACATACACACAAACACTCACACACGTGTGTATATATATATATATATATATATATATATATATATATATATATATATATATATATATAATGTATATATATATATATATATATATATATATATATATATATATATGTGTATGTGTGTGTATACATACATATATTTATATGTGTGTGTATTAATTTTCTGTATCAGCTTGTGTGTGAGTGTGTGTGTGCAGCCTATCGACGTTTAAAATCTGAAAAAAGCTGATATAGTAAATTAATGCATTTATGTAAGGACAGTTTAGAGCCAAAGAAGGAAGGATTTTACCGACCGATGGGATAAGATTTTCTCGATGGTGGTTTTCAATTATTCAGCTTATAATATGAGATGAAGTAGTAAGGTCGTCGGAACCGCAGTGAAATCCTATCCATATCAGATTGGAGAAGGTAAATGAAAGTCACTCTGTAACTATTGGATTTAATGGCTAGACTCTTTGATTAACGGAAGCTTTCAGGTCATCCATTAGGAATGATCGATACCAGACCTTAATTAGTTTCGAAGATCTTCTAACCAATAGATATATTTGACTTTTCCTAAACTTGAGCAGGTAGTCTCAGCAGAGATTCAGGACATAGGAGGCTGGGAGCTTCCATTTATTTTTCCAATACCTTTATCCATTCTGATATTTTCTCACTACTTTGTGACTTTGTGTATTGGCAGCAGATTTTACTCATTTCATGGCTCTAGTTTTCTCTTGACGCATACGTTCCTTTCGATTATTTACCTGTCTGCTGTTAGAAATGAGTTTAAATTTTCCTGTGGGTTTATGCCATTAATTATCTGTTCATGTGAGAGAGTTCACTAACATTTCCTACCTCGTACCAGTGAGCGTCTGCAAAGGATTTATGGTCCCTGTTACGTACGCTGTCAAGAAAAAGATAAGCATTGAAATACCTAGTGTATATGTCTTGCACAGAACACAGATTTAAAATGTAAGGGCCACATCAGTATGCTCAAGAATGTTCTCTTTTGTTTGTGGGGAGGGAATGTAACTACCTGTCTCAGTCCCACTAACCAGGCCCCCTTCCTTCATTGCAATCTGTTCTATAAAAACCACCAGGCTTATTTCTATTCTCTATTCAGTTGCTGTAGATTTATCACTTCCTCTACTATATTTTCTTTCCTTTTATTATTTCCCCTTGTCTACATTCAGCTCCTACATTAATAGTGCCTTAGTCATCAATCCTAGAAACATCCCAATTTATTTTCTGTGATTTTTTTGTAAGTACGTTTAATTAATGGAGGGTCGGATTGTACAGTGAGTGGTAAGATATATGAGACGTGAATAGCTCGAATTTCTTCGTTACGAGTTTGGTGAATTAAATTACCTAGGATTGACTCCAATCCTACTGGATTCCGCATAACTTGTTTATTTTTCGTAGTTTTCGTATTCTATTAGTAAGAAAGGTTGTCCTTCAGAAATACACTACAAAATCATTTTCCTAAAGAAAATTACCACTTTATGCCTTATGTTAATATTCCACTGGTTTAAACATTCTCTAAAATAATACACCGTGAATTTGAGACAAATGTTCGTCTAGAAATTTTATATACTCGAAGAAAGTCTTATCAGGATTCACATATGGATCTCCCATGGAAAATCAGACAGCCATTCTTTCGCATCTTAATCAGATCTGGGCTTCCCTTCTAGGCCATCTTACTCTGATCTGATTTTCCATTTTTTTTTCTCTCTCCTTATTACTTTAATCAGGCCTTCCACTTTTCTCTTTCTGGAATCTGGGGAAAAGTTAAGATTGTGCTGAAGGTGTTCATAAAAACGTTGAGAGACTTTACAGTGAGTTAAGTATCAACAGTAATGGCCATATCTAACTTAAATCAGTGGCGTAACTAGCCCCATTCCGGGGCTAAAAAGTACTAAAGTGGTGAAAATTAAAAGTACATTTTAAGCCTGAGCATCCCAGGAGGAGAAAGAAACCAGGGTTGCCGTTGTCAAAAATCGCTTATTGCCCAACAGCAGAGTCGATAAATCTCTGTTCCGCGTTCCGATCAGACGTGATATGGTAGAAAACCTAGAATTATGCCAGACCAGACCTGCTCAAAAGATGCCGGACAGTGCCGCCCGGGGCGGAACCCCCTTCCCCCGTAGTTACGGCACTGCTGACTTTACTCCCTTTTGGAACGCCAATATGTAGTTAATTCTCTCCTGATTTTATTCTTCTCTCAGTTGACAGAATTCCACTCCCCCACATCTCTTCTCCTCCCTTATTTATCAGGGGATTAATTTATAGTCTTTTCATAAATCTACCCGTTTATCCCCGCTTTGTCAATAATATTCTGCTGTTAACCTTTGTTTTTTGTACCACATACGTAGACAAGACTTCACCGTCTATATATTAATCATTTCTCTTATCAGGAAAAGAATAAAAGAACGGAGTAACATATAAACAGTAGGGAACGGTCGTTTATCATGAAAAGTCCTTTCATACAGAGAGAGAGAGAGAGAGAGAGAGAGAGAGAGAGAGAGAGAGAGAGAGAGAGAGAGAGTTAAGAATATTATTTGTAAAACAAAAATCATAAGAAATAGCTTATTTCGATACATACATCCATATGTACATATAATACAGTACATACTAAGTATGTCCTAGGTTCGAGTCCTGGGCAAAGGCGGGCGGTTAGGCAAGCTCCAATAAAATTTTTACCCATTGTGCCTCTGTGGACCTAAGCAGTGATGACCCAAGTACCTGGGGTCAGACGACATTGCTGGGTCGTAAACAGGATAGAAGAGGCTATATACACACATATATATATATATATATATATATATATATATATATATATATATATATATATATATATGTTATATATATATATACACACACACACATATATATATATATATATATATATATATATATATATATATATATATATATATATATATATATATATATATATATATATATATACTATATATATATATATATATATATATATATATATATATATATATATACACATATATATATACTTACTGAAGTATTTATTGGTTAATTTAGGTACAATTGACGGTTTTTATTTGTTTTTAATCAGAAGGCATTAGTCATTACTTGTTAAATTAATCTGTGTGGCTTTTAACGAGAAATAATTCTTCCTCTCTTAATAACCTTTTATAATATATAATAATGA
>NC_089788.1:24363974-24373974 GCF_040412425.1 Macrobrachium rosenbergii | reverse complement strand
CACATCACAAGTCTCGTGAATGATCATTTATTCAGTGACTCTGAGTTTAGCTCTCATTGCATTCCCGCTATGAATGTGGTGCACGTACCCAGGATTCAAGCTGATGAGAGAAGGAAAAGGATTACCTTATTTTTTACGCCTAACGCTGACCACGGGAGAAAAAAATGGTCAGGAAATAGATTCGCGTGGAGATCTGCATTAAAGCTGATGACACACATTCTCAGGAAAAACGGGAAAAGGTGGACAGTTGTTACTAAGGTTAACACTTTTTTTTTTCTTTCTAGTGCCAATAAAATCAAAAAAACTAAAGGAAATATTGGGTAACAAAGATAATTATTACATTACAATAGAGGTCTTCTATTAAAATTATGGAAAAAAAACAAGGGTATAACCACACGATATTATACCACGCAAACTTTCTTTTTTTTTTCACTGCAGAAATTCTTTCACAAGGCATACTTTCTTTTTTTTTATCACGATACTTTCCTAGCTGTATATACAGTAGTTTCCTGCGAACGTCCCTGTTAACATATAATATTTACAGGAAATTATTGGGTTAAATCCGTTAATTTTCCTCCTCGATACTTGAGACCAGTGCGCATTTACAAATATTCTTATAGATGGAGTAATAAAAAAAAAGATTTAGATATTATTTTATAATATAAGAATGGGTGTCGCTAACTGAGCACAAAGTAATATATATTTGCAGATGGCACATAAAAATTTTGTGATAGTGAAAATAAGCATCAAGGTCTGGTGAAAGTCTAAAAGTTTGTGAGAGTAGTAAATTGATGATGAAAATGAGAGCAATAGTTAGTCTCTGAAGACCAATGAAAATATGGAAGATGGGGTAATAATTGATAATATGGATTGTGGGAGTGTTTGATTCTTATAAGTATCTGTGTAAAAATGCGACCAATGATTGTTGATATCACAGGAGGTGGATTTCGGAAGTCAACGTAAGGGAGGTAACAGCATTTCTGCAAAATATAGGCGAATCATAGGAACGTAAGTGTAAGCAACATCTAAGATGAATGAAGGGGCTGTTGACCCAAGTCTAGTTTACTTGAATTAAGCGTAGCTATTGAATGCCTACAAGAAAAAAAAAAGGCAGAAACTGTTGATATTAGGCCATGTGTGAAAAAGGGTGAAAAATATGCAGATTCAACTAAAATATTATAAAAAAAAATGTTAGGATGCGTAGAAAGTGGATGAGAGTATTGGTGGGATTTGGTCACTTAAAGTGAATGGAAAACGAAGGGTAAGAAATGTAGGTAATTCGGAATTGTTTTGAGAATGAACCCGATTAAATGGTGCATGGGTTGTATGGATTGTAGATGCTGGAAAGGAAGGATGTTCTTGAATGTTCGCACAAAAAAAAAAAAAAATACACACTCATTGCCACACTCTCACTTTACCTGATGAATCGTTGATGCTCTATGCCCCTACTAGGGCCGATCATCAGCATCACATCAAACCCAGCTACCCTTAATGAACCATTCACCCTTGACTTCTACAGACTCTCGTCCGTCCAGAATATTACGCTGTTTCACCCCATTCATCCAGCCCTTTCTAAACCTTCCCTTCTTCTTTTACCAGAAAAAGTTTAGAATTATATAACATTTTTATGAGCCTATAATCTTCCATTTCAGATGACATTTCATTTATGATAACCATCCTTTCATTTATGATAACTCCTGTATATATATATATATATATATATATATATATATATACATATTATAATACACACACACATATATATATATATATATATATATATATATATATATATATATATACATACATAATACAGATGAAAATCACCAGAGTAATAGAAAGTTTGAAGTAATTGTTTTTAGTGAAGGCATCGCTTATTATCAAAACAAAAATCAAGAAAAAATTTAAACACTCACAACAGACCAATGACTGTATTTATTATTTATTATATTGTAATTATTATTATACATTTTTTTCCTAGACTCAACTTAGGATTTTTGTTTTTATTCATCAACGGCTATAAAGAAAAAGAAAATTAACTATATAATGTATATGGAAACGAATATTATGATAGAAAATGTAAAATTGGCTTCCTTTTTCTCAAACGTAGCCAATAAAAAAACTGTTAACTTAAATAAGGAAAAATAAATTTCTCTCATTTTACAAATATCATACAGTCTACTTTTTAACAACAAAAAATATATATAGATGAGCATCAAAACGTAAATTTTCCGCAACTCGTTCATTTCGTTATCAAAGTTGCTTTTTGGTATTCTAAACTATTTTTCAAAAGTTTTACAGTTGGAAAAAAATATTTATTTCATTTCGCTATGGAGCACTCTCATTTCATACGGTAAAATAGAACATATTACCGTATGTTCTATTTTACTTTTGATCAGCTGACGTAGTTGTGTTATAATGGTCCTGACTATTTGTAAAATTGTACCGTATGTGATGGAAAACATTTTTTTTTTCTCTATGTCAGCTTTCGGTGATATCGCTATGCCGTTGTATCCGAGGTTAGTGGAAACCTTGAGAATTTCAAGATATGATGTAGCTTTGTTTTTTGACTTTGTTAAATTTGTTTATTTTGATAATAGTGGTTCTCACTCTAAATTCTAAATAACATGTGATCACGTTACTCATAACAAAACTTAAGAGTTTCGTGACCACATACGAGTTTATAAATTATTAGTCGTGTTAATCATGGCTGTTCAGGACTATATAGTTAAGATGAGAGAAGTCAGGTAATGCCAAAAGGTGCTACACTGTCATTTGGTGTTATTGGCAGAAAATGAACGACTGCTAAAGAAGTTTGAAAATTGAATGTTAGTAAGAACAAAATTGTGGTGGTAAATGGAAGTCTTGATTTCAATAGTTTTTTTACAGTAAATGTAACGAATAATGGGAAGATGAGAGGTGTTGTGAGCCTCAGATTTAATGGAGCAAGGAAGGACGCAGACAGCTGATTTAAGGGGCGGAATCCCTTAAAATAATAAAGTAAATTCTTCATCAAAAGGAAATACCAGATGGAAATACCAGTAACTCAGCTGCTCTTTTAAGATAGCGGGCAGTATAAGTACAGCAACGGAATCCGCTATGCTCTGAGAGCATGCGGTACTAAATTTCCAATGTTTTTAAATTTACAGCCCTGTTTCATGTTTGTTGTGACAAAAATACAAATGCGCTTCAAGATATTGACACCGAGCTCTGAATATACTTTTGCGTCAAAGATGATAGAAATATAACATTAAAAGCGTGGAGGAATGTTGTGCAGTATATGACTGTAAGGATGATCAGCATGCATTGAGGGATCTAGAAAATACCATCAGAAGAGGCTTGTCTTTAGTTTGTCAGTAAAAGGATTAACAAAGCTGTCTCTAGGTATCCTCTGCAGTACTTCATTCATTCTTTGTTTTCTGCACGTTTCGCTACCTTTACGCATCTTCCATCTATCCCTTTTTTCATTCAGTGTCCATTCCACTTTGATCAATGTGGAAATGAAAACCTTTATATGATTGCCTTTTCATTTCTGAAGACACTAACCTCGTAACACTTTTCTTCAGTAAGTTCTTGACTGAAGGGAAAGCGATCCATGATCCATTTGATCTCGAAGGCCACTTTCCTTTCAAGCCACGGTTTGACAAAGAATGCTTCCAGACTTTTTAGGTGTTTTTCCCTTCCTTCTTTTCTCGCCAGAACCCCGAAGCAAAACTTCTAGGGGACAAAATATGATTCTAATAGCATTATTGTCGTAGCTCAGCTTCGTCTCTTTGTTTTTGTTCGTCATTCTCTCTGCATAAAAGGTACTCCGAAAACTGAAAATGTGGTTTTCGTCATCATTTCTGACCAAATTGAATTACGCTTCTATGACTCCTGCACGTGCCATTCTATTATGTTTGGTGTTTTCATCCAATTCATCTTCACATAACTGAACTTCACGCGGCTCTGTCAATCGGTCTCTTGCTTAATGTTACGCCTGACCAGGTTCACATTATTGGATACATTCGCAGCGGCAGCCACACATACACACACGCACACGTTCACACACACACACACACATACATATATATATATATATATATATATATATATATATATATATATATGTATATATATATATGTGTGTATATATATATATATATATATATATATATATATATATATATATATATATATATATATATATATATATATATATATATATATATATATATATTTATATGTATATGTATATGTGTGTTATGTGTAAGTATACATGTGGGAAAGTCTGTGGTTTTCTTTGAATGTAAGGACAAGTATTTTAAACATTATGCTTAGGTCATTTCACAAAATGTTAAAGAACCAGATATGACAGTAAATAAATTCTTTCCGTTATCTCGGACCATGAAAATATATCATGTTAGAGAACTTTACGAAATTGTCGGGATATCATTGTAAAGTACTGAGGTTTGCGTGGTATTATGGAAACGATAGATCTAAATGTGTCCTTTTGTACATATTCCCATTTCACTAAATGCTTTGAAGTATCATTAATGAAGTATATCAGTGCCAACTATGTAAGGATTTATATATAAGTAAATGTTTATAGATTGAGCAACAATAGAATTTTAATTCGGAAATATTACGTAATGATATGAAAACTGTGGAAACGCGCTTATAATGTATGAACGATATTGAGTCATGCCACTGCAATCTCAGTCAAGATTATATTGGTACAGACGATTGAAAATGTGTCCATTTTGGATAAAATTAAGAAGCATTTCCCCCAAAATAAGCAAATAAGCATCCCATCTGAGATATATCTCATGTAAAGAGAATATTATCAAATTACATATTAGGACTGATGGCCGGCGCTTATGCTAACAGGAAAATAACCGATATTCTTCAGTAACAACAAATAATCATCCGTACTGCACAAGGCTTTGCAAACAGAATACCATAAAAAGTTATAAGTGAGCGATGGTCTTTTTTTTTTTGCCACGGTGGGCGTTTTCCATTCTGCGTTTGTCTACAGCGCAAAGATAGGACACTCGCCGGCCATGGGAAGCGCTCCTATAACAAAACGGGCGAAGAACTTTAAACAGGAAAAGGTTTTTCCGACCGAAGCGCTGCCATTTCTGCACAGTAACACTTGGGCGGAGAGCCCTCGATGCTCGCCACACGTGGTGTATCTTAAAGCCCGTCGATCGTTGTATGCAGTCATCCGGAGAAAGCAATCCTCTGACAATGGCCTGCCTGCTGTCGGAGAGATTCATTTCAATTTTGACTGCCAAAGGCAAAAACGAATGCGAATGACCATCGAAAGTGTGGGCGGAGAGGAGGAGGAATCGCTTTACAAACAGAGCTAAGATTTGCGCGGTGTTGGATTTAAATTCATTTTCCCTTGCTGTTCCAGATAATTTTCATTTAAAATATTTGCCATGCTGAAGAAAATACTTTTTCTGTGATTGCTCGTAATCATGATTTTTCATTCGCAGTAAAAACAACTAGTTACGTGATAAATTGACAGAAAGTTTATAACTGATCAACTTTATAGTGGGAAAACTCATTGAATGCAAATGAAATCATGATGAGAAAAGCATGTCTGCATGTAAACAGTACGCAACCTGGGATGGTTTTCGTAAATTTGACGCATTCTGACTCTAAGAATCAGGTTCATTAACAGGCAATTTGTTTCAGAACGTGTACAGTACCAACATCGGTATAAATTCCTTTTATAACAACTGAAAACAAATATGGCATAATGTATATAATAGTTCTGTGATACTCTAGTCACATTAACTACTAAAGTATATTGTTCTGAACTATTATAAAAGGAAAAAAAATTAAAGGTGGAGGGAGGGGGCTAAACCTAACCGTGGACTTGTACTCGTCACATTTGGAACCTGCATATTTTTGCATTGAAACTGGAATACGACCACACATAGATCTGATCTACTTTAATATTTATCTCGAAAATTATACTTGTGAAAAATAAAATGTTGCAGGCTATACAATATGCATTATATACGTACATACATACACGGACACACACATATATATATATATATATATATATATATATATATATATATATATATATATATATATATATATATATATATATATATATATATATATATATATATATATATATATATATATATCTTCTAATATAAAAGTGAATGTTTGTATGTTATTTTGTATGTTAGTGCGCTATAGAAATCCGTACCTCTTGACCGATCTAGACAAAATTTGACACATGGCTATCATTTGACCCAACTTAGATAATATGGTAGGTTTCAAATCCGTATCCCCGTGACAGACATACAAACACACACATCACAAATGAAATTTTCGTTTCTAGTAGTTCCATCAGGTTTTCCTTCAGGTGCTTTATTGGTTAATGGTCATTTTTCACCTGACCGCTCTAGTTTTCTTACTTGCGTTGTCAGACTTATGATTAACCTGCAACAATAAATCCCCTATAACTTCAATTTTTTATCAAAATTTACGTGAATTTCCATTCATAATTTATGATAATTATATATATAATGTTAAATACCTCGATAAAATCAAAATTGAAAACCTGTATTGATAATTTCTGTTAGTAGACATCCGCTTTCTATAGTAACCGAAGCCGAGAGCGCCTTCCCCATCCATACATGCATAGTAGCTGCAGGTTAAGCCCAATGTGCAAGATATATGGTGTTTCCTTTGTTTTTATTTGTTCAAATGCGAATTTCATCATTAATTGTAGCACAGTAATACACCTGGTTTAAAGGGACAGTCACCACAGTAATACTCGGATAAAAGGGGCAGACAGCATAGTAATGCCTGATTAAAGGTGGCAGACAGCACAGTAATACCTGGATAAAAGGGACAGTCACCACCACAGTAATGCCTGGATAAAAGGGACAGACAGCACAGCAATACCTTGATAAAAGGGGCATTCTCAATAGTAATACCTGTCAGTTCACCCATTGCTGATTGAAGGATGAACATCTACATGAAAAAAAGTAGAACTGTCAGTCGGACCGTCAACACAAACCCCAACCCTTCTCCCTTCTCCCTCCCCTCCCCTTCCCCTCCCCCTCCCCCTTCTCTCTGAAAAGGGAGTCACCACAGCAGTACCTGGATAAAATGGACAATGACCACAGTAATACCTGGATAAAATGGACAGTCACCACAGTAATACCTGGATAAAAGGGACAAACAGCACAGTAATACCTGGATAAAAGGGACAAACAGCACAGTAATACCTGGATAAAAGGGACAAACAGCACAGTAATACCTGGATAAACGGAACAGTCATAGTATTACCTGTCAGTTCACCCACAACTGTTCGAAGGATGAACGTCCACATTATAAAAGTAGAACTATCAGTCCGACCGTCAACACAGACCCCTACCCCTCTCCCTTCTCCCTCCCCTCCTCCCTTACTTCTTCCCCTCCCCCTTCCCTTCCCCTTCTCGTAGGCTGTCATTCATCATATATTTATATACATATCAGTATATACAATATATAAGTGCAATATCAAATCACTACCTTCAATATCGAAGGGAATTATCACCGAAAATTTAAACCATTAATGGACCCTTTCTTTTTCAGTCTCGATTTCAAACTGACGCGCATCCAGCGAATCAGTCGACGCTAACCAATGAGCTGTCAAGAGGTATAAGTTCGATTCTGGTAGAAAATATTTACCACGTCGATCGTCTGGCACAAGGGACCAGGGCGATGTAACCCACGATGCGCGCTTCATTGTCGTCTGTGTCGTCTCAGGATCTGAAAATGTGACATTTTTGAACAGAGGTTTATCCACGTGTCATGAAGCTGCAAATGTCGACGTTTATCTTTTCACTTCCTTCGGAATAAAGTTTTGATGGAAATTATCACGTCATTTTTATAATCTGCCTAAATGGACGCGCACTGCCAAAGTCTCGATCATGAGCAAAAAGTGTGCATCAGTATTTGGTCGGCAAAATACTGCAACTCCATGGACCATTATTATCCATGAGCCGAGTCTGAAGTGTGCTATATTGCCCGTCGGGCGGAAAAATAGACAAACCTCGGCATTAAATACCCTCGACCATGATAGTTCATTGAGTGCGTTGGAACATCTCTAGCTCTTTTATGACATTTTTTTATCACACCATGATTCTCTATACGATCATGAAGCTAAATATCGGTGTAATATGGGCAAATCCAGCGCCTGTACGTTTGAATATCCCCGATGAAATTGGTTACCGACTTTCTTGTTCTATAAATGATAAATGGAATAAATACTGCCGAGTCTCGAGTCCATCGACACACATCAGTCATTCAGGGGAATCAGTCGGCGTAACACTGAGCTATAAAAAATAAGTTAACGCCGAGTCTGACTGTACTATATTTACCCGTCGAGGCAAATTGTATCTTTTCCTCGCATTAATTACGACCATGATAGTTCATTGATATATTTGGAACCAGCTCTTTTATGACATTTTTTATCACCGTGATTTATATACGATCATGAAGCTACAAATATCGCTTAATATCAAATCCACGCTACCTCCGAGAATATCCCCGATGGGAATTATCACCGAAGGGAGATTTATAAGTGATAAATGGACGGGCACTGCCATCTCGATCACGACACACAGACGCGCATCCAGCGAAATACAGTCGACGCTAACCACTGAGCTATCAAAGAGGTATAAGTTAACGCCGAGTCTGGTGTACTATATTTACCCGTCGAGAGCGGTGTAGCAAGCCTCGGCATTAACCCACCTCGACCATGATAGTTCATTGGTGCGTTGGAACAACGCAACTCTTTTTTATGACATTTTTTTATCACACCATGATTTATATACGATCATGAAGCTAAAATATCGCTTAATATCAAATCCATACCGCAGGAATACCCCCGATCACCGGAAGGGAATTTATAAGTGAAAATGGACGGCACTGCCGAGTCTCGATCACACACAGGCGGCATCCAGCCGAATCAGTCAGAACCACTGAGTTATAAGAGAGGTATAAGTTAACGCCGAGTCTGGTGTACTATATTTACCCGTCGAGGCGGAAATTGTATAACGACATTACAGACCATGATAGTTCATTGGTACGTTTAATAGCAGTCTTTTTATGACTTTTTATCACACCATGATTTATATACGATCAAGCTACAAATATCATAATTAAATCCACGCCGGAGTCGATGGTTATCACTATAAGTGATAAATGGACGGGCACTGCATCTCGTCCCCTGACACACAGACGCGCATCCAGCGAATCCATTCAACGCTAACCACTGAGCTATCAAGAGAGGTATAAGTTAACGCCGAATCTGGTGTACTATATTTACCTCGGCAAATTAAACCCACCCACCTCGACCATGATAGTTCATTGGTACGTTTGGAACAACGCCAGCTCTTTTTATGACATTTTTTATCACACGTGATTTATATACGATCATGAAGCTACAAATATCGCAATATCAAATCCACGCTACCTCGAATATCTCCGATGAAATTATCACCGAAGGAGATTTATAAGTGATAAATGGGGCCCGGGCACTGCCGAGTCTCGATCCCGACACACAGGCATGCAGTGAATCCAGTCGACTAACCACTGAGCTATCAGAGAGGTATAAGTTAGCGCGGATCTGGTGTACTATATTTACCCGTCGAGGCGGGAAATTGTACTTAGCCACGGCATTAACCCACCTCGACCATGATAGCTCATTGGTACGTTGGGATTCGCCCAGCTCTTTTTGCTAACGTTTTTTATCACCATGATTTATATACGATCATTAAGAAGCTACAAATATCATAATATCAAATCCGCTACCTCGGGAATATCCCGATGAAATTATCACGAAGGGATTTATAAGTGATAAATGGTTCGAGCACTGCCGAGTCTCGATCGACACACAGGCCAGCATCCAGCGAGTCAGTCGACGCTAACCACTGAGTTATCAAGACAAATATAAATTAACGCCGAATCTGGTGTGTACTATATTTACCCGTCGAGG
>NC_089788.1:24327275-24359775 GCF_040412425.1 Macrobrachium rosenbergii | reverse complement strand
AGTCTACTTTTAACTTCCGTAACTTTTTCTTCTAACTGTACTCAACAAAACTTTGTGTTCGAATATATTTATCTTTATATACATCTACATTTTCCATACGTTAGTCTACTACATGCCATTTCATCTTCCATTCCTGTGATTTTGAGTTTCTATTTCATGGAAATACTCAGGAGCTAGAGCCCGTGCTGGCATAATACCAACTTGAAGAGGAAGTCAATGCAGTTTTGTGCTTCTTGCATGTGAATGATTATATGCTTATGTTAAATGGTAATAATGGAAAATAATTAAGCGTATCCGTTTTACCACCATTCTACTTGAATAAAACTTGCTTTATTCCAGATACGCTCTGATTCATTCATAGCCGTTTTTTTTTATAGTAAACACAGGCATAATCTGTCTCCGTTTTCATTTGATGTAAATTTGATGAATTTTGTATTTATATGTTTTTTCTTTTAAGATTTTGCAATTAATGCATCGTATCATTACAAATATATATTTTCTTTGCTGTGATAATTTTTGTATATTGATTGTATTATTAGAAATATTTTTATACATTTTTTGACCATTTGAAGAAATACGGTCTCTGAAACGAGCTGCAGGAAGAATAATACCATTCTGGTGATATTTTTATATACTTACACACACACACACACACACACACACACACATATATATATATATATATATATATATATATATATATATATATATATATATATATATATATATATATATATATATCACGATAAAAATATGCATATTCATATTCACAAAAAAAGAGCGACATACAGTAATACTCTCTTTAGTACACATGACCATATTTATACAAGAAAGAATTTCGCTGTTGCCAACAAATAGTGGGGTATGGGGTCTGTTAAGTTCCGAAAAAGCCTGCAGTCTAGAAATGCTCGAGTGTACTATCAAAACCGTTATTGTTTCAAAATGGCTCCGAACCTTACCGAAACATAACGTTTTCCCGTACTCTCCCTCTGGTTTCTTCATATAAGATATTTTTTCATCTTTTTGTATACAACTTTCACTGTTTTCAGTAAGGATTTACAGCAGCCCAGCATAAAATTCAATCGTTTCTCCATTTTCTTTTTCTTTTTTTTATTAGCTTGAAGTAAAGTCCTTCTTCGGCAAGATATTAACGGAATTGAGCAATCTCCACCCTCACATATGTGTATGACTGCATAGTGCTTGCATGTACATGTGTGTGCGCGCTTGAGGAAACTTAGCCCAAGCAAACGGAAAAACTCAAAGACGTAGGAAGGCAGGCCTTACGCTAGTCCAATATTCTGCCTCATGAATTTTTATGTGCATAGGTCGTTTATGGTAGAAATGGATAAAGGGAATAATGCATGAAATACTGAAACACAGACTTGGGAGCACAAATGTCCTTCTGCGATGGTTTTCATGGACAATAAGGGCCTGAGGTTGCGTTCGTGCAGAATGGAGAGAAGTCGGCGGTCATAAAAGAAGGCATTAAATGCTTCACCCTTCTGCCCAGGCTGGCTTTCTAAGACGGAACCGGAATGATAGGGAAAGAAAAACAACAACAGCAACAGGACTCAGAAGAAACTAATAAGAAACTGTATAGTGATTGGATGATCTACGAATGAAAGCAGTCGATGATGGTAATAATAATAATTACTATTATTTTCATTAGTATAGTTTGTTATAAAATCTACGGTGCTATATTGCTGGATTTCATTAGCACATGGTGGATACTAACCGTCATTATCTGAATTGCGTCCATATATATATGCCGGGTGTTTTGAAATTAGAGCCCCCCCCCCCCCCTTCCACAGAACAAATGGAAAGTTATGAAGTTTTCTGCTATAGCCTATCTCCAAGTACGTTATTTTAAGTTTCTATTAAGCTATTTTTCATTTTACATTTCTTGTATTTTCAGACTGAGTGACGGAGTTAGATACAGCCATGACTAACGACTTGGAGGAAATCAGATGGATTGACCGAATCCGGGCTATAACCCTCAGAGAGGCCAGGGATGCTGGCGCATCCTTCATTTCACGTTCCTGGATAGCTATATACAGTAAAAGAGATGAATCCTTTGTTAAAACAAACTGGACCAAAAATCCATATGGCTGTCATTGCGAAAAAAATGAGAATCTTGGCAGGCCTGAAGTCCTTTCTCAGTAGTCAAAAGACATCATAGCTGAGGCAATGGATAGACCAAGAAAGTCTTTACGTAAATTGGCTCTTGACCTAGAAACAAAAAAGGGAAAGAAGAGAAGTTATAGTACTGTATATCGTGAGTTGAAAAAATCTGGTATCAAGCCATTTCATGTTATCAGCAAGCCCAACATCACTCAGCAACAGAGAGAAGACTGTACATGGTTTTGTGGTTCATTTCTTAAAGATTGGGATGAAGCTGACTTTTTCCATGTTGCCGCATCAGATGAATTCTTCATTTACGCAGTCAGGAAGCCATATCATAAAAATGACATCATTTGGGCTGCAAAGTTGGATGATATCAGTGATGACGTGCGCTATCTCCAAGTTGTGAAATTTCCTGAATGTTTGGGAATTTTTGTCTGTTTCACGGCAAATGGTTAATGTGGATCATCAAAGAAAAAGGACAGTCATGGAATGGCGAATACTTCAGAGAAACTGTGCTTACTGGTGGAGTATTTCCTTTCCTCAAAGATCGAAGAAGTCACATTTTTGCATGATAAGGCACCATGTTTCAAGGTTCTTCAGACACAGGAGCTGCTTCGAAACAGTGGGATCGATTTCTTCTCGTCAAGTGAATTTCAGGTAGCTCCCTGATCTTAATGTGTGTGAAAACATTGGTAGTATCTTAAGGTCGTGTTGAAGCGCGCGCAGTGAACTATGATGGTATACCAAGCCTCGACGACCTGCGAAGAGAGTGACCGAAGTGCTCAGGAAATGGAGTTTGAGTCTCAGATTTTTACAATTTGCTGAAATCATACCCCTCAAGAATGCAGGCTGTGGTACAGGCAGATGAAGGCCACACAAAATACTAAATACTCAGAGAGAAACTTAAATAAATACCTGTTCTGAATTACTTTTGTTTTTGTCCATATCAATTTTAGTTTATGCTGTAGGGGTGGGGGCTCTCATTTCAAAACACCCTATAAATGTTGTATGGTTCCCAGGACGGTAAATTGCCAGATTCCTACCGATATACATAGAAACTAATCAAGTGGAGAAACTCGTCCAGTGAGTTCTTTGATCTGAATTCTTGAAAATTTGTCTTTCTCTCTACTAGTATATTGATAAAACATAAACACATTATATATATTATATATATATATGTATATATATATATATATATATATATATATATATATATATATATATATATATATATATATATAGATACGTAATTTTTATTCCTTTAAAATTAAAAAAAAAATCATTAGGATCACTATGAACGAAAGAAAGCTATATTGTACCACCTAGTTCATTGCAACCACCTTTTTAAGGGAAAAAATTATTTCCCTCGTCATTTTTGTCAAAATGTCCTGTTTGTGTGTGTGTGTTTTTTTTTTGTTAGTTTATTTCCATGTTCGTGTGTGTTTTAGCCGGATTACTGCAGAAGTTTTATTTCAATTTTTACGAGAATTTTACCTAAGTTAGCATCGAGGCTGGCAAGAAGTGATTAGAATTTTGGGATAGGTCCGATTCTGAATAAGGAACCTTTGGTAGCGGGTGAAGGGTTATGAACTGCTCAGTCTTGGGCGAAGTTTGCGAACTCCAAAAGCTTTATTATTATTATTATTATTATTATTATTATTATTATTATTATTATTATTATTATTATTATTATTATTATTATGGGAACAGTCACCAACTAAATCAATATTGATTTTCCCAGAAAGAAATATCGAGCGTGCTTTCAAGAACTGCATAGAGCCTTGTCGACCTTGGTCTAGAGCAAGGGTGGGCAAACTTTTTGGCTCAAGGGCCACATTAGATTTTGAAAACTGACAGACGGGCTAAATGAGGCCTACATTACCCTGCATAATATCATGTAACCAATTATTTATAAAAGGTAATGAAAGCAAACTCACCATGTAGTTGTCCATGCAATTTTAATGAGAAAAGTGCATTGGTCACCCTTTTTTGCGATAACATCAAAGTTTGGAGTTATTTTACTTGTGGCAATTCACAGGACAGCTCCCAAGTGTTCATCAGTGAGCTGGGCTCTGTGACGTCCTTTGTTGAGGTTCATCACTCTGAAAGTCTGCTCACACACACACACAAACACACACACACACACACACACAGGTCGATCCTGTCGGATTTTCGGAAACTCGACATCATTCAGCGAGGAGTAAAACATCCACTCTAAGAGAGTTGAACTTCTTTAAGACTGAGTCACACTGCAAGTCTATCAGTTTCAACTGAAGATCCTCTGGTATTGTTTCTTAGTCGAGAGACAGGGGATGTGGCACAAGCTGAAGCAAATTTTCTATCCTCTCAAAATCAGAAGAACTACGGCAGAACTCTGTCTAATTGCAGGGACATTATGGCAAGCAGCCTAAACACTGGAGCCTTTTTGCAAACGCTCGCGGATAAAAGTGCGTCGCGGGCCACATCTGGCCCGGGAGCCGTAGTATGCCCACTTCTGGTCTAGAGCATCATCAGTGGGAGTAGAGGCTTATACATATAAGGAAAGTAAATTTATAAGGGTAGTGTTCTGCAGGTTATAGCTAACACTATAGTTATGTTTTACGCGTCCATTTTTTTCATATCCCACTTTGTCACTTTGCTATAGGCTACTGCATAACTCATTGGCGAAATCTCATTGCAAGATTTTTTTTTCATAAATAAATGGAAATGAACGGTAGCGTCCAGTAGATTATTGGTGGGATAACTTCGTACGAATATAGGAATGTCTACCAAGAACAACTGAAAAAGAACAATTTGTCTCCTCTGTAAAAAAAAAAAAAAAAAACATAAAACTTTTACTTCAACTTCTTAGAAACTTGTGTAGGTCTAAACACGGTCGTGATTAGCAAGAGTTCAAGTTAGTCTTTGACAGCGATGGCCAGGATATTGTTACAGTGTTTATTTTCTACTATAATTTTTGGCAGTATAATAATGTATTAAGTTCTGCCTGCGTTTCCCGGCTAAGCAACTTTAAAATAAACCTGTGAATATTGTAACTCAGCGTCCAATCTTGTTTTTCCTCTGTAACCCTGTTTGAATTCTGGTAATAAATAGTTTTAAACGCTTTTTTTTCTGGTTTTCATTGGATGCTTTTGGTCTCCTCGCAAAGGCATCTTCCCAATTTAAACAGAAGGCTTCGTCCCTGTCTAGGGCATTGTCTTAACAGGCATTCAGTTTGCCCAATATATATATATATATATATATATATATATATATATATATATATATATATATATATATATATATATATATATATATATATATATATATATATATATATATATATATATATATATATATATATATATATATAATGAAAAAGAAATTTCGAAAAGAGTCATAAAACTAATCCAACTTTTTCACAGAACGTTAGAAACCACACCACCTAATATTTAAAGTTGGACTGTTTTTTTCTGACAAAGAAAAATGGAGCGCAGCATTGACCAAGAACAGAAGAAACGAATATATCATTTTGAGAAACACACGGAATCATTTGTTTGCCAGACTAGCAGCAGCAGCAGCAGCAGAGAGAGAGAGAGAGAGAGAGAGAGAGAGAGAGAGAGAGAGAGAGAGAGAGAGAGAGAGAGAGAGAGTAGGAATGGAATTCTTTTTCACACAAAGAGATGACCGAGCCCGTCAGCGGCTTCTCTCTCTTCGGCCTCCATTTCTGGACTTCTGTCGACTTTCAATAACGACGAAGCCATTTGTCATTAAGTTAGAGTATCCAGGCATCCCCTGGATCTCCTCTGTGCTTCTAGACTAGATCAGAACTTTGGGGAAAATGATTAACCTCGCTACTAAAAGCCTTCCTTTGCTGTATGTTCTGTTGCATGCTTGCAACGCCTAAGGACAGACGGATTCCCCGAAGTCAACACGAAATGGGAATAATTTTATGGTAGTCAGATGAAAGTGAAAAGGTTTCTATTTGTCGTATCTAATTATTGGGCTCTGCGCTCCATAGGGGGATAGCGACCTTGTGCTAGTACAAACAGAAACCTTAGCAACATCCCGCTGTCGTTCTTCCCTTTTGCTGTGGAACTAAGTTATATATCAGTCCTTGCTGGAACTGTGGAGTTTTCTCCAATTTCCACCTTTTGAGCGTTTTAATACATCTCATTTATTTTCTGGATGTCTTATCTTTCTGTACAACAACTCCACTCTTCTTCAGCGCTGAGTAGCTTAAGGTACTTCAGTGCCTGGTTTTATTGCTTAAATTGCACGAGTCTTTCATTAGACTCAACGTTACTACAACTAAAAACAAGTAAAAAATGCACCGAAGTTTCTGCGCAATCGAGTTTTCTGTACAACCGCTACAGCGTATAATTATCAAGGCCATAGATCCATCTTTCGGTGCTCTCGGTATAACGCTGTATGAGCCGCGGCCCTTGAAACTTTACCCTCGGTCCGGTGGTGGCCTAGCCTATATCGTTGCCAGAAGCACGATTATTGCTAACTTTAACCTTAAATAAGATAAAAATTACTGAGGCTAGAGGGCTGCAATTTAGTATATTTGATGATTGGAGGGTGAATGATCAACATACTAATTTGCAGCCCTCTAGCCTCGGTAGTTTTTAAGATCTGAGGGCGGGCCGACAAAAAAAGTGCTGACAGAAAAATGTGCGGACAGAATACAGTGCGGACGGACAGACAAAGCCGGCACAATAGTTTTCTTTTACGAAAACTAAAAAGTCTAGATACTTCCTTGAAAACTATATTTATTGTTTCAAACACCCACCCCAAAGCAAAATTTATCTTACTGCCACGTCAGTGTAGGAAAAATGGCTGAAAAGCAAGACTGCAGACAAACGTTTGTACAAATTGAAGAATATGATTGATATGCAGTTTAATTAATTCTTATTTGGTTGTCAACTTATAGTAGCTTTCATTTCTTCCTTTTGTAAAAAACTCATAATAGGATGGCCAAAGAATTTGTCTGTTCTTCCGAGAAGTTTTGTGCTTTGTGAAGGAAGGGAAATCATGAGCATTAAATCTGTTTTCCTTATTGTATGTATCTTTATAAAAATGTAAATGAGACGAAATTTGGACGTTGGTGACGTTTAAGCCTATGTGAGTGGTTGCCGGAATTTGAAATGAACATATATTAGTGCAGAAATTAGGACAGCACAACAAAATGGTAGAAATATGCAATTAAAATGCTCTCAGTGAAATTATTTCCATTTTATTATGATATAGAGGGCATTGTTTAAATATTTTCTGTTTACTTCATAGAAGTAGGGGACATAGAAGTTATATGTAATTTTTCAGTATTACATTCGTAATACTATACACACATCGCTCAGATGTTATACACACATGAGCAAACGTTCCCAAAATTAATGACTGTATTCATAGGATATGTAATGCTCCTAACAAACAGTGAAGCCCTAAAATCGTTTCAGTGTTGGAAGATCAAAAGTAAGTTTTACAAGGAAGAAACTGAAGTATACTTCTTTAACTTTAGTATTACTATTTCAGGAAAATAAACGCCTTTAAATTCTATTAAAATAAACCCTCTATTGGAAATTAGTTAGATAGACAGCATGGCAACCTTATTCACCAATGATCGCACAGTGCCTTCGCGGCATCTTGTGTTTCACTGCCAGGTGAATTCACAGAGTTGTTTCCAAAGCCCTGAGCTCTGTCCCTCCTGGAAAAGTTTCTTTGAGATCTCATGCTTTCAGTGGGAAGAATATTAAAAAATATTAAAGACTTTAGAAATTAAAGAGGCCATCGTCTAGGGTCGTTTCATTTGCATATCTAGGTAAAGTTCATTCAGACTCGAGACGTGGTCTTTGCATGCCAACTAAATAAATATCTCCAGTTTGTACGGGGAAAACACACAAGTAAATTAAATCCCTGTGTGAGCTTATTCAGTGGTTTCCAGGGACATTTGGAGGAGATACGGAGAACTTCCCTCTGCAAGAGACCTGGTTATAATGAACACGTAGGAAGTTGCGTCTCTGATACGAGCAAGTGTTTAGTTTTACAACTTCTTCGAGGAACACTTAGCTTAACTGAGTTTCTGTAATTACGTTTTATACACAAAGCTCAGTTATTTCAGACTTTTCCTCTGAAGTCAAGATTGATGCTATTAGGGGAGAGATATGTGACAAAGAAAACAAATGTAGGTAGTAACATTCGTGACACCATTATTCGACTGGAACTCGTGGCACAGAATTGCCTTTGACAAACTCCTTCATATGAAGTGATTGACATTAAAACGTCTGTATGTCAACGTCACTTGTATTCACTATCACGAGTAAGACAAACGTGCGAACAAAAGGCACCAAGATACATCGTTGAAATTCTCAAAATGTTGAAGACGCAGATTGCTTGGCTGTAAAACGCTCACTCCAGGAAACAAGCAAAAACTGCGCCGAAGTTTCTTCGGCGCCGTCGAGTTTTCTGTACAGCGTATAATGCTGTATGAAACTCTCAGCCGCGGCCCATGAAACCTTCAGCCACGGCCCGGTGATGGCCTGTGTTGTTGGCACCCATAGCGGTGGCAGACGCACGATCATGGCTAACTTTAACCTTAAATAAAATAAAAACTTCTGACGCTAGAGGGCTGCATTTTGGTATGCTTAATGATTGGAGAGTGGATGATCAACATACCAATTTGCAGCTCTCTAGCCTCAATAGTTTTTAAGATCTGAGGGCGGACAGAAAAATTGAGGACTGACAGGCAAATAGCCATCTCAACAGCTTTCTTTTACCGAAAACTAAAACGACTTCAACCATATGAGTCTGTTTTTGTAAGCTATTTTGTTTGTTGAGATTTTCCTGTCATAATAGTCTTAAATTTGCAAAGATATGGGTCTGTGTAAGTTAAAAGGAAAGTATAAAGGTTTATAGCTTTTTTAAATGATATTGCAGATGCAGTGCTGTCATTTTTGAGACTAACTGATTAACGCTTTTGATGAGTCTACCCAGTTCTATATTTCATTTGTTGTAGAGCTATACATATTGAAAGGACAAAGATGTGTTGGTTTTGCCAAGAAAGTTGTACAGAGTAAAGTTTTTTATGCTTGTGGTGTTTGTATGTGCGTGTCTTTATGTTAACAAAATATTTCGAGAACGATCAACAGTTTCTCGCCTTGGGGTTGTCTTGCTGACCCTCTACAAGATTTTCATACAGTTAACAGCTAACAGATGTATCCCAAAAGAATGTTTTGTTTATAGGAAATCGTTATGTCATCACAAAACGGAAAATAGCGAGTTTGTACTGTCTAAAGTAATCCAGAGAAATGCATTAGTAATACTAGAAAATTTGATAACTTATTTAGAGCACAAGTTAGAAACCTAATCAGTTTCAAGGTATTGTTGTCGTAAGAAACTTTTAGTTTGAAACTGTTGTTAGAGGAATGTATGTTGCAATAGATGACATACCATAAAACCTCAAATATTAAGAGAAATTATCTAATGCTTTAGTATCTTACTGTATTTTGAAAGTATGGTTTCTTTTTTTAAGGCGGTAAAATGCCTCTAAGTCACTTAAAAGTGAATATCACTGAAGTCGTTGAATAAAAGGTACACAAAAAGGACACAGTATTCTCTCTCTCTCTCTCTCTCTCTCTCTCTCTCTCTCTCTCTCTCACACACACACAACACACACACAATTAGATACATACACACACACCCACACGGATAATTCAGTTTTCCAAGAGCAATAAAGGAATACACCAGCAGGGCGAGACCTCTGAATGCCTGAATTAAAGCACCCACGGAGATTGATTACTCAAAACTCTCAATGAAAAGGCAGATGTTACGTTCAGTTTTGACAGACAGCTGTGGGTTAATGGTGCTATGAATGGATCCCCAATCCAAAAGCAACCATTTTATAAAGGAACGGGGCGGGGGCTTCAGTATTCCCATTACAGGAAAGGCCAACAGCAGATACATATAGCACAGGCAATTACAAAATCTCTACAAGTAAAATATACGCCGAAGTTTGTTCGGCGCAATCGAGTTTTCTGTACAGCGTATAATGCTGTATGAAACTCTCGATGTGCTGCAGTATGAAACTCTCAGCCACGACCGGGCTACGCTCAGTTGCTCCCCGGATGTCGTCAATTGAAGAAGCGTCGGCGGCTGGCACCTGTAGCGGTACCAGACGCACGATCCATGGCTAACTTAACCTTAAATAAAATAAAAACTACAGAGGCTAGAGGGCTGCAATTTGGTGTTTGATGATTGGAGGATGGTTTTTAAGATCTGATTGCAGACAGAAAAAGTGCAAACGGACTTAGACAAAGCCATCTCAATAGTTTTATTTTACAGAAAACTAAAAAGCAGAAAAATCCTGCGGAATCAAGTTATGCTTTTGTACAATTCAGGGCTGAGCCACTGATGGCTCTTTCGATAGTGTTATTTTCGACTCCCGTTTCTGAGCCGTGGCCATACATTAGAGAATTTGCATGCGACCCGGGTTTCATCAAAGTGACGATTGATATGGTAATCAGGAAGGCCATTTAGTATAACGTTGGGGGCTTCGGCGCATCCACGTTGTAGCTTAATCTCTTTTGTTTACGAAAAGAGTCACAACGCTTCTATAGTGATGTGACTGATTGAGCTTTTACGCTGTGAATAACCATCGACAATCGTATTTCTGACACGTCAGACCAATGATCGTTTTTAGCCTGGGATTTATGTGAGGACAAAAGGGAGATTAACGTCATTTTTAGGATACTGATCCCGCAAATCATTGCCAGATTTATTAGCATGGAACAATTCATTTTTTGGAAATACCATGGAGATAGATTATAGATATCAGAAGAGAAATTTAATCTGCCAGGTTCAATAGAGATAAATCTATGATCGAGAATAATTTTGTTAAAATGTTGCTAAGAGGAAAGAGAAAAGAGTAAAAGAAAACTCAGTAACTAACGAATAAAAGGTATTTTCATTGAAAATTAGTACGATTTTGTTCATTTGTGTATCGGGATTGCTTAAAAAAACAGACTTCCGAAAATTCTTATTTTATTTTTGCTGAATGATTATGACTGGTTATGAAAAAATTTCTTGTTTAATTATTATTTTTTATAATTATCATTATTCTCATCATCATTGCATTTACTTTTGTCTTTGTATCTTATTAGTATTGTTAATATTATTGTTAAATAAACATTCTAAGTGAACATTTTTACGCACACTTGAAAAAGTCAGAAACTTAACAAGGAAGCTTCCTCGAGAAATGAAATGAATAGATGAGCTACAAAAGATTAGACACGATTCAAGAAAAGACGAACATCCGATATATATATATATATATATATATATATATATATATATATATATATATATATATATATATATATATATATATATATATATATATATATATATATATATATATATATATATATATATATATATATATATATATATATATATGTATGTATATACATATATATAAACACACATATATATATGTATATATATATATATGTGTGTGTGTGTGTGTGTGTGTGTGTGTGTGTGTGTGTGTGTGTGTGTGTATGTATGATATAAAGCGTTTTACAGTAAAATAAAGATTCTGAAAATTGCAACCATGAAGACTGCCAGGTAGAATAATTTCCAGTTGGCAATGAAGGAGAACCACACTTTCGGTGCTTGAGCGCGTAACTTTGGCATCTTGCTATAAAGAGTAGCTGGCTCACACAGGATGTTGACTTTTTACTTTTAATAACGGAATTTGTAATGTACCAAAGGTTATGGGAGATGAACACTCAAGGAATATGCCCTATAATGATTTCAGTCATTACTTGCATTTTCTTTTGTAGAAGATGAATTCTCCACATCGATCAGCTTTGCCTAGAAGCAGTTTTGTAGATACTGCTGCTGACTCCAGAGAGGGAGAATCAAAACTCTGCAACCAAGATGTTACAGTCACTATCTCTGTGCATAAGAGAAGCTTTGTGGACAAAATATTTGCCTTCAACAGAAATTTTGGGCTCGAAGTCATACCAGTGATGTACGGTTCTCTTTGGTGGTCACCAAACCCATTTCTGTCCAGATATGGTGTTGCTTCAGTTTTCATATATATATATATATATATATATATATATATATATATATATATATATATATATATATATATATATATATATATATATATATATATATATATATATATATATATATATATGTATATATGTATATATATATATATATATATATATATATATATATATATGTATATATGTATATATATATATATATATATATATATATATATATATATATATATATATATATATATATAATATATATATATATATATATATATATATATATATATATATATATATATATATATATATATATATATATATATATATATATACAGTATATATATATATATATATATATATATATATCTGTATTGTCATCTTTATTTTGCATTCAGCAAAGTCTGATATAACATTATGACCAGTATTTAGCACTAAAATCTCCTTCTTCGCCCAGTAAACTTGCAAGGTTTATTTAATTTTCTCCTCTGATTCTGGAGGTGCCTAACCATTAGATTACAAGTAGAAAGGATATAATCTTTGTTGAATCCTGCAAATGTTTACATTTTTATGTATTCACATGTTTCCCTTACTTGTATGGCTTCATCTCGTATGTTAATCCCGTTTGTGTTTCTTTCTCCCAGAGGTATAGGAATTTACTCTCCAAAATTTTTATAAATGTAGTTTTAGTCTTAACTGAAATTTATATTATCAAGATTTCTCTACTTTTTACAGAGGCAGATTGGTCCGTTCTTTTAGAATCTTGATGGCTGCTAGCTGATTTCTGTGCTCGTCAAAATAGATGTTTGGTTTAATCTTCGATAAGCAATGTTGTACCTGACTCTCCAGAAACGCATTTAAGACAGATCTCCTTTACAACAGAAATTATTTTCTGCGGACCTTCCTAATCCACATATATGTAAGGTCAAATGAAAAAGTTTTATCATCTATAAAATTCTTACTTATTGCACATGTTGCTGTTAAAATGATTCAGTTTTAGACCCGCCCCCTCTCTTAGACTTCCTCGAAGATATGCATGACCATAACTAGACTCAGTAGGATCTTGTTGTCTATATTTCGCACCTGACATCATTTTAATCTTAATCTCCTCTTGAACTCCCTCGAAGTTTTCTCGTCATTGCCAACACTTACAGAAAACATCGAGACAAATCTTCGTTCATCCAGACGGATTTAAGGAAGGGGATACGTTGGTCCTCGCGATGCTGAAACCCCCTTCATAATAACGAAGGTAATTGTTGGTATATGGAAGTAGTTCTGTACCTCAGATTAACATCACCCGAGGGAAAGAAACCCATCCGTTCCGAGGAATGAGATACCTTACATAAATAATGAGGAGAGATGTCGGCGGCGCCGAGGTCATTGCCCGAGAAATTTGTAATTATAGGATCTCGGCAGCATTTGTTTGTTCTCATTCACCGGGAGCGGTGTTCATTTGTGAGGCAATATTACGGAGTTTCATTTATTTGAAATTAGGTTTATTGCGACGTGGTTTGTTATCGTAAAATTGAGACTTCGTCTTTTTCGAAGTTACTATGGCGGAGATAATACATTTGAAGTGCAACGCGTTGCGATATTGTCGTTTTTCTGGCAATAAAGAGGAATGAAACTCATATGAGATGATATTATGGGGGCATTTTATTTCAAATACTAGGTATTTATTTGATTTAAATTAGCATCCGAGACTGACTCTCCTTTGGGATATACATGGCGGGGGTATCTTACCTGAGAGGTAAACTATTATTATTATTATTATTATTATTATTATTATTATTATTATTATTATTATTATTATTATTAGCGTTCAGTTGTAACTTATTATTATACCTTTTTATCTCCAGTATCTAAATTTTTTGTATTGTATTGCATCTACCATGTCTGTCTTTTTATATGGTCCTGCTCTGAAATAAATCATATTATTATTATTATTATTATTATTATTATTATTATTATTATTATTATTATTATTATTATGGAGAAGGCTTTTCTCAGTGTCACTAATCCCCTAACAGCCATTCAAAATTCAGCTCCCCTCCCACCAGCGATTTGGGACCCTGTATATACCGACTGATGAGCCCACCCCGCCTTCAAGATAGACTGATGATGCTGGTCCGCTGGTTAGTGTCGTGGCATGCCACTCGGATGTTGCGTGTTCGCGTCTCCCCCGGGGCGATGAAAAATCACCGACTCTGTATCATGATCAATTACTGCTGCAGTGTGGGGTCTAAGCCCTTTGTTGGCCGAGTTGGTTGAGCTTCAGACCGTCATTCGATGGGCCGGAGTTCGATTCCCGCCGCCGGCTGATGAAGAGTTAGAGGAAATTATTTCTGGTGATAGAAATTCATTTCTCGCTATAATGTGGTTCGGATTCCACAATAAGCTGTAGGTCCCGTTGCTAAGTAACCAATTGGTTCTTAGCCACGTAAAATAAGTGTAATCCTTCGGGCCAGCCCTAGGAGAGCTGTTAATCAGCTCAGTGGTCTGGTAAAACTAAGCTATACTTACTTAGTGTGGGGTCTGTCGTGGGAGGTTGAAACTAACATTCTTTGGAATCTAGAATTTCAAGTCAGTGACCCCTGTGTGCTTGTTCCATGTGAATAGGTTTCATCTACAGAAATAATAATAATAATAATAATAATAATAATAATAATAATAATAATAATAATAATAACGAAACCACGAAGATTCTTACCACTCGAGAACGACATCAAGGTTTAAGTCACCAAATGCTGAGAATCTGAAACTCTACGGGTATAACAATCCATGTTTAACGTCTCCTTGCGTGTACCAGTTTAAAAATTACTAGATTCAGAACCATTTCCTTTCGCCCTAATATTATTATTATTATTATTATTATTATTATTATTATTATTATTATTATTATTATTATTATTATTATTATTATAGTTCTTTAATGTAATCAAGTCTAACGTTCATTTGGGAACTGACATTACGGGGATTATATATTTGAAGTATAAAGTATTGTCAATTGTTTATCTTCATAATGTAATCGATATCATCGTTAATTTGCGGGAATATATTACAGATGTAATATATCTGAAGTTTAACATATTGGGTCATTGTTCCTTTTCGTTAAGAATTTGGGGAGGGTTGATTTGGTATATAGTATTACCTGCCTTAAATATATATATATATATATATATATATATATATATATATATATATATATATATATATATATATATATATTATAGTATATATATACATATATATATACTATATATACATGTATATTTATGTGTGTGTAATGTATTGTGTAATTATTGATATTTATTAAATTGGCTGACAGCAGACGGAACGTTTCTTGATAGCGGAGCCAAAATAAATCTTGAATAAGAAATACCATAGGAAGAATTGTTTTCATATATTTCAGAGGCACCAGATTTAATTAAAATCTGTCGCGTTGACATTAATTCTTTTATGTATGTAAGAATATACAAATGAAATGGCAAGTTATATATTCTTCTATAAGAAGGATATAAAAAAAATAGTAAGGTGGCAGGCTCCTTCTTTTATAATATTCAGTGAAAAAGGGTGAGACATTAGTCTTGAAAGGGAGATATGAAACAATAAAACGATCCTCAAATCATATAAATTCGTTCTTATTAATTTCGGGGGATCTCGAATCTTCAGTTTACTTTATATTCAAGGGTTGATAGTGGTGGAATCTAAACAACAACTGATCTTAAGTTATCCCCACAGGGGTGTAGTGCAATTAGTCCACCTCATGCGGTGCACTGTAGGCATTACTTCAGGTTCCTTGAAGCGTTCCTTCTGCCCTAGCCGCAACACCTTTCATTCCTTCTTACTGTACTTCCGTTCATATTCTCTTTCTTCTATCTTACTTTCCACCCTCTCCTAACAATTGTTTCGTAGTGCAACTGTAAGGTTTTCCTCCTGTTACATCTTTCAGACCTTCTTTACTTTCCGTTTCTTTTTCAGCGCTGAATGACCGCAACGGCCCAGCGCTTGGCCTTTGGGCTTAATTTCCCAATCCAATCTTATGATATAAAAAGTATGCCAATTTTGATGACAGAGACACTATTGGCTTAGAGTCAATTGTTCTTATAAAATATTTTATGTTGTTAACTTATCTTGAATTTCCTTAAGAAATTTTATAATCTTTATTTAGTTGTTATTAGAAATACATCTACTATTTAGTTAATAGTTTCAGCACATAAATTTGATCTGATTTTATTCTTGCCACGCATTTGAATACTATGGAAGATCATCTTAAATTACTCTTTATATAACTCGGACTGTCACTTTTCAAATAAATTTCTTAGTGGTTTTATGTTTTATATTTTCCTGTCTGTTATTATTTCCCCCTAACGGGGATGCACAAGACTCCGAGGCTGCACATGGAACAGGAAATTACAAAGTTCAATTAACGCTGGCTTCCGTTTTAATTCAGTGTAATATTCATTGCAAGTTATTTCACATTTTAAGAAAACACGAATTAGAAAAATAAAGTATAAGGGTGAAATGTTCATAAATAAGGAATCTCTGTAGTTTATATTTATATAAATATATCATTTCCTATAGCTTCTGCGTTTCGAGTGGGTAGCAATTACAATATAACCTAACAATGAACTCCATAATTATATGATTCATTAACTAACGACTCTCCCTGGAGTACGTCCATTAAAATAGGCACATTTTTTTAGCATTTAATTCTACTTTTGCTAGTAATATAAATTAGGAACAGTGCTGAATCGTACCTCTGAAAATGACTCCGTTTTTCATAAACCTACGATAATTGTAATTAAGTAATTTTTCCGTTTATGATAATGAGGTCAATATTATGATCAGTTAGGAGACGTAATCCAGTTTTTATACTTTAGAGATTAAAATGAGTGATGTGAATCTGCGCACTTTGGAGGATTTAGTGTGTGGTGTGAGCTTTGCCTGGAAATATTTGATTTTTGCTATAATTGGCCTGTGTCATTAATTTTCCCTCTGAACTTAATTTACATATCGGAATTTTTATTTAAATAATCTATATTTTCTCTCGGCAAACCTTATTGATTAGTAATAGGTTTTGTGTGTTTCTGTAAATATTAAGTAAAAGGTGTGTTGAAATACTATCGCCATTTCATCTCACACATCAGAAACGCCATTCAGTCTTTCAAAAAGCTGTTGGATGTTTTCCAGTTATAAATATTAATGAAATGCACCGTAAGAAAACAAGACTTTCTGAACGACAAAGGTATTAAATCTTTTGAAAGAAGCAAAATGTTCTCTGAAAGCACAAACGATCATTGAAGATTTCAAGAACTAAAAATGCTTATAAAAGGCTACGAGAGTTTTGCTTAAAGAATATGAACACACATGCACATTAGTGCTTTCGGTAAGGCAACAAGACGTTCTAGAACAAACAAGTAAAATATGCGCCGAAGTTTCTTCGCCGCAATCGAGTTTTCTGTACAGCTTATAATGCTGTATAAAACTCTCAACCACGGCTCATGAAAATCTCAGCCGTTGCCCATGAAAATTTCAGCCACGGCCCGGTTGTGGACTCTGTTGTTGGCACCTGTAGCTGTCCTAGACGCACGATCATGGCTAACTTTAACCTTAAATAAAGTAAAAACTACTGAGGCCAGAGGGCTGCAGTTTGGTAGTTTGACGATTGGAGGGTGGATGATCAACATACCAATTTGCAGCCATCTAGCGTCAGTGGTTTTTAAGATCTGATAGCGGACAGACAAATAGCCATCTCAATAGTTTCTTTTACAGAAAACTAAAAACTAAGGCTTCAGATCTGCAATAAAACGTTCTGTGACAAAAAAGAAAGCTACCGAAAAGGGAACTGGGCATTCCTTAAATACGAAACACAATCACTGAAGCTTTCAAAAGCTGACTAGATGGCCTATAAAAAAACAACTTCAGTAAATTCTCCATAAGGCAAGAAGTTCCGCAATGTAAATTGACCAGAAAAGACACAAAGGAAATCATTGAACTTTTAAAAATCCACAAAAACCTTTCATAGTATTTCCCTGCTTTCTGCTTCAGAAAGTGCTTATTTTACGGTAAATCTGGCCGCATGTACGTTAACTGATACAGTTTATTCGATAAGATTATTCCAGTTGAGCCTTTTATATCTTCCCTGTCCAATAAATAATCTAGAATGACGTTCCAGTCTGTATGAAAAAAGTATGGCCAAATGGAAAACCAACTTTCGGAGGTAATTTGGCGGTTCAGCAAGAAATTCAATCCCACTGTTAAGCACGGATACTTAATTATACCTTCTGCCTTTTGTACGTAGAAATATTTTCAACCCAGGTTTTGAATTTTTGTGTCCATTTTAGCAATTAGACTTGACTGAAATAAGTAAAGATCTCTGCGTTACTATTTTATGTTGATTTCAATCTCTTGTTGAAATACCTTTCAACCTCTAGTGATTTTACGTGCCCTAGAAAAGAAAACAGACAAGCTAAACCATATTAAAACACAGATCTGCCTATTTTTTGTAACGCCCAGGAATTCAGATCCAATACTAAATTTCATTATCGTTTTGAGTCTCTTGATATCAAAAGATTTTCGAGACTTTGTCTAAGTTACTAATATGATTACTCCTTATTATTATTATTATTATTATTATTATTATTATTATTATTATTATTATTATTATTATTATTATTATCAATGAGATTTGCTTTTTTCACTTTTTTGCATTTAGCCCTCTGGATCTGCCTTCTGTATTCCACTTAAGGTCCCTAGCAGGAAATTAGTTTGAAGGCAATCTGTTTTTAATTGCTATCACTTTTTAATATGCTTTTTTGTTAATGTTTTTACAATTATTCTCAATGATAATGGTGTCACTACCAATAATATAATTACTATTTTTTTTCTACTACTACCTCAGGAACTGTGTGGATATTGCCCAATATCATTTTTATCACTTTAAACTCGTGTATCTGGTTTGCCCGTATCTATTGTAATGCCTCTACTTTGTATATTCCATGTATATGGGCTTGTGCTGAAAATAAAGATTATTATTATTATTATTATTATTATTATTAATAATAATAATAATAATAATAATAATAATAATAATAATAATAATAATAATAATAATAATAATAATAATAAATTCCCAGATCTCTGCCTCTTTCTTTGCTGACAATAGGCCATTAAGAAGGGGTCGAGTGAAAGTCTACATATTTTAGGAATTTCCCCCTTGCTGATAATGATGATAATTTCCTTACGAAAAGGTCACATTTTTTTCAAATCTATCTATCTTCAATGCAAATTAAGTATGAAATAAGCTGTAAAAGACGTGTCGCACGTGAGCAGAGAGCAGAGGAAAAAACACGGTAGTCATATTAGAACCAAAGAGAAAAATGTTTTTGAAAAATAAAAGACAATTCTGAAATCTACAAACATGTAATTTTGTAGTCGTAGTTAAGGATATCGATTACCAGTTGTCGTTAATGAAAATAAAAGGGAAAACGTCATGAAAAATAAAATAAGTTAAAACCATCATCGACATAAGACGTAGACTACATTGTCGAGAAAGGCTGGCATGATGTTAAGGTCAGAGAAGTTGAGTTAGATGTCCTTTCACAATAATCACTAGAGAAAGTTTTTTGGCATCTTTAAGCATCTTGATTCAGAGAGCGGTCATTGATGTCAAAACTCGTAACAAGCACGTTCCGTTTAATTTTGATTTAATAGTAATTTTGAGCAATGTCAAAAAGGTGTTCAAAAAGGAGGCTTGGCCATGTGATAATACCTATTTCAAGAAGCATTAAAACAGACAGACAGTAATTAGGGTAATCATTTGCGGTATTAGTCTTTGGGGACTGGTTAGCATCTTTAGTCATATGATTTTTCTATTCTGGTCATTTTCGAAGTCATCCTACCTCCCAAGCGTCATGCAGCCAATTGGGGAGAACAGCGTTTCTAGGCAACTCACCTGAAAGTAAAAGAAAGTAACATTTACTTAATCATCCTTTCAGAAACACACTCAACACGAATATATGTGTGTATATATATATACTATATATATATATATATATATATATATATATATATATATATATATATATATATATATATATATACATATATATATATATATATATATATATATATATATATATATATATATAATATAATATATATATATGTGTGTATATATGTATATATATATATATATATATATATATATATATATATATATATATATATATATATATATATATATATATATATATATATATATATATATATATATATATATATATATATATATATATATATATATATGTAACATTTCCTTTGAAAAAAAAAGTTATCTAAAGAGATGAACATGTCAACAGCCAATGCCACACACACACACACGCACTGGGTAGGAAAATATTTTCCACAAGATTAGATGTTTTTTTTTTTTAATCAATGCAGATGTTCATCAGTAGTGTGCCACCTTCGCTACACACACATTGTCGCTTACCTCTTCTATTTCGCTCTTCCTGGATGTGAAAACCCTTCCTTTCTGATGCCTTTGATAACCCAACAACCTACCACTTTCTCTCTCCCTTCTGAGCCATTAAAGAAATGAAATTAATCTACCGAATTGGCTTTGCTAGACCGGAGCGCAATTTTTCTTTTTGTGGGGATGCGGTTGCAGTGACAGATGGAATTTTCGAACTTTCGTCCTCTGATGGCCCCATAAATCTGTCACTTTCGAAGTTCTGTCTTCGAAATCTTTAATGTTATTCAAGCTCAAAGTTGGGGTTGGGTTCGAATGTTAATAAGGATAAGAAGGATAAGAATATATAGCTGCACACAAAGTGTGGAACCATAAGGGTACAATTTTGCTAACTGCATACTTGGTGAAGGCCTTTGTATGCTGTTTAAAGTGGCACTGCTTAAATCGATCATAATCTCCATAACAATGCTCATGTTGACAGAGACAACCGGTAAAAATGACCCGTTCTGCACACGTTCAAAGATGAAATGATAATACCAACAGCTTCAATTCATGAACCAAAATCTAACAGATGATCAACGCGGAAATGATTAGCTGGTTTATATAAAAGGCAGATAAATGGGCTCACGTGTGCAGGGAAATCTTTTCGTTTAAAGGGTTTGAATGCTGGGATGATCCTTTGCAGTGGCTTTGGAACTTGTAGGTCACAGAAAGCCTTTATTACTTACATAGGTGGAACAATAATGGTTTTAAATATTGTATTTGATGCTTATTGGCCATTGTCGTCCCATAGCTGAAGTGTAAAGGTAATTAAAGGTATGAGTGGACTGAGCTGGGTATTTTTGTATTTTATATGCATCAGAATATTAGCGGCCCCACCCACACGCGAACGCAAAGTACAAACATACACACACACACACACTATATATATATATATATATATATATATATATATATATTGTATATAGTGTGTATGTATATATGTATATATGTGCATATATATATATATATATATATATATATATATATATATATATATATATATATATATATATATATATATATATATATATATATATATATATATATATATATATATATATATATATATATATATATATATATATATATATATCATCCAGGGTTTCTGTGTTCTAAATTTCAGCAAGTATTCTGGGGTGAGGCTGCTATCCCATGTGCTGATTCCATCTACAGTTTACCTACTTCCATGCAACAGAATTACTGTATATGTCAAGCGAAGGTAAATGATATCTAAGGAACAAGTTCATCTCACACCGTCTCTCTCTTACATCCCAAAGACAGACAGACGAACGTACTAAGGATTTATTTTCTACCATCTTTGAGTAAAAACTACTATTTTCCCGTTTGGAGCCCATCACGTATGGTCTATCCCCCTCAACGCGCACACAAACACACACGCAGGCTCCTAACATCGATAAGTTGTAGAGTTGCCTCCACAAAAACCCTTGAAAACTGTAGAATATTGATTAGGAGGCGCCTCGGCAGCCTGAATGTCATTTCAGGAAGGTCACTTCTTGCCACCTTCTAGGAAAACATACACTTTTTATCTGTAAACTGTTATGATCCGTTGGACAGTGGATTTTGCTTTTAAATATTTAATTTACACGTACACCTAAGCGCTTGCACGCACACGGGCAAACACGCTAGAGAGAGAGAGAGAGAGAGAGAGAGAGAGAGAGAGAGAGAGAGAGCTAATGAAGAAAAAAAAGGAGAGATTTTTTATGTCCTTTCATGTTACAGTAGTATCTCATAAGTATTCGCATATATTAATATACCATGCTATCCATATTAAATTTGTTTCCACTTACTAGTATAAGTGTATTCCTGGAGGAAATGAATTTAACATTGAATATAGGACAGCATTTTTATACGTAAATAGGATTTTAAGATATGCATTGTTTTTAGTTTGCAAATGTATAATTGGTACGGCCATTTACAGAGCTTTATTTTTGCCTCCCCAGTGTATTCACATTGTAATGGCTGAAATAAATTAATTTTATTTTCATGCTATAATAGTAACTCTAGTTTGCATGCACAGCTGCTGAATTCTCTTCTCTTAATGTTATTTTCAATATACATTCCTTAAAATTACACTCTCGTAGGCAGTCACTACTTTTCTGCAGTCGTATTTTATCTTAGTTTTTGTACTGTCAAGATTTCAAATGTTTATGTTTATTTTATAGTTCTTATCATCACAAATCTGTTTATTGAATAATATACATCTTTCCCCAGTCATGTATTCATTTGGTTTAGATTTTAGACATCTAGCCATCCTAAAATAGGTGCATGTAGAATATCCTCAGAACATGACAAAAATAAGTAATTTGATTTCGTCAGTGCTCCAAACATCTTCATTATATAAACATAATGAATAACAACATTTTTTGCTTTCATTGTATGTCTGTTCCAAACACGTTTTTCCCACTGACACTGCCGTCATAAGCGAGCAGACATTTCAGAAGGGGAAACACTTCTCTCTTTCCTTCTCTCTTTCCATCTCCCACACGGCTACATTTTGCTACCAGTCCTGCAAAAAAGCCATAAATCATGACTTGGTTCCAGTTATTCCACAATACATTACTCCTCTGGTGCTGCTGATCCCGTTCGCTGGGTTCTCAATACTTTTATAAGACCTTCTGTCTTCATTTGAGGGTCTTTCGTCTTCGCATATTTCATGAACACTTCCCGTGTTCCACCGTTGGGAAGAACAAATGGCGTCCCTGCACAGCACTGCGTTAAAGAACATTTCTTTGGTATGTGTTTAATTTTTTTCCCGTAATAAGAGGTTGGCTCTAGGAAAACAACACAGAGGTCGTTATCACATTCATTCGGTAAATCCTAAATCCGGGACGAACCCCTTTCATCTTATAACTGTCTTTTGGTTCTGTAGTTACACTGGAGTATCCTCAGTTACCCTCTGTTCTTCTCGGCACTACAGTTTTACCTTCTGTTGGCCTTTCGGTCTGTCTGTCTGTCTGTCTGTCTGCCTGTCTGCCCATTCGTCCATCCTTCTGTCTGTCTGTCATCAGTGTATTTGTCACGCTTCCTTGTTATCGCATCTGCTACACAGTGTTGAAGGGATTCTGGTTAAACTTGGACAGACTGACATGCACAGATTTGCATAAAAGATAATCGATTGTCTGTCTGTCTGTCTGTCTGTCTGTCTGTCTGTCTGTCTGCCTGTCAATCATTCCATCCGTTAGGGGGTCTATCACATTCATCTTGCCACTGCAATTCCTACACGGTTGAAAGTATTTCAATCAAACTTGGTACAAAGTTAGACCGTCGTGCACAGGTGTGCATGAAGGAAGCTTGTCCATCTGACTGTCCGTCTCTGTCTCTCAGTGTGTCTCACACTTACATTGTCATCTTAACTCCTCCTCTGCACAAAGGTTGATAAGCAAGCATAGATGGTTATGAGAGGAGATCGTCAGTTTGCCTGTCCGTCATTCTCTCCATGTGTGTCTGTCATCCTTATCTTGTCTTCGTGACTTCACCATGACTGGAGGACCTGAGTTAAACTAGGTAAAAGAAAATTAAGCAAACTGCATAGGTAGACATAAAAGGAGATTTTTTTTTCTTACTTTTTGTCAGTGTTTCTGTCACGCTGAACCTGTCGCTGCTATTCACCCTCCATGACTGAAGGGAGTTCAGTCAAACTTGATACAGAAGCAGGTCACCATGCATAGATTCACGGAGAAGGCGATCGTCTATCTGTGTGTCACACTTGCCTCGTTTTTTAGACTTGACCCAATGTGAAATTATGGACTCAGATATCTTAGATAGTGTATAAACATTAACCTTAGCCTTAACTTCTCAAACGCAAGATGCAGAGACTTGATATTTTCATGTATACCCCAGTAATTTCGTGCCATGATCAGGACCATCATATACTAAAAATTGTATTCGGTGTGAGCATTCTAGTTTCACAAAGAACAGTAATGGTGCATTCATTCTTGTTATTCTTTAGTGATGAGTATATACAGGCAAAAATAGTTAGACTTTATGTTATTACCATTATTATGAATATTGCTGTTAGCAGCAGTAGAGGTAGTGGTAGTAACAGCAGCAGAAGCTTATTCCAACTGCTATTACTGTTTGAGTGACACCAAGGTCTTACATCAAAAAACGAAACCTCTCTGCAATATTCTTATACTAAAAGTACAACAAAATAAGGGACCAGTAGCGATATGCTGTTTTTTTTGTGATGAACTAGAATTTCAACATACTAGCATACATAAATGTACACGTGTGGATTGCAGTACACAGTTAACATTTGCAGTACAAATATATACTACTATAACTTTTTTTACATTTCTATTTCTCATGAAAAAATGCAACTGAGTGCAATAACGACGACCCGGACGTTCCGGACCAAAACACCGTATCATGAAAACAGGCAGAAGCAGCCTCGTGTCACTGGAGAAAACAAGTTGTCTCGATTTCCTTGCAATAAAATGCCTCAAAAATTCATCCTTAATAATCTTCCCTCTGGTCTGAGGAAGGGTATCGGAAGGGACATATGAAGAAGTTAGATAACTCCTCGTGATTTATGACTCCACTGCGGTTTTTTTTTTTTTTTATTAAACTAGGACATCTCATCATTCCCGAAGGAACGATAAAGACTGTCGCAGTCTGTTTTCGGTAGAATAAAGACTGCAACGCTTAACGCTTCCTTGCTCTACGTTCCTGCATTGGGAAGGTCACTGTTAAGTATATGAGACCCTGGCTCCAATAGTATCATCCTCTCTCTCTCTCTCTCTCTCTCTCTCTCTCTCTCTCTCTCTCTCTCTCTCTCTCTCTCTCTCTCTCTCTCTCTCTCTCTCCTTGGCTTCATTTTATCATTTTATAGTTTATAATCCACTGACATGACTATAGGGGTCACAAAGTATTATTATAGTTTATAAAACACTGTTATAACTATAGGAATCACCTAGCATTTTATGGAGTATAATACACACACATATATATGTATATATATATATATGTGTGTGTGTCTGCTTGTATGTAATCTTCCTATGGTAACGCGACTGGGAGAGTTTTGCTGAGTTATGAAATGACAAAATACTAGCGGTTATGTTACTTGAAACTATAAAGATGTTTATATTTGCTGAATGGAATTCCTAACTTCTGGCTTTCCTCAACTTTTTAGATACGTTACTTATCTTTGAACTTAATGTCCTCAAAGGAAACATATAAAGAAAATTTTCTGAAAGTGTGTTATCTCGATTATATATATATATATATATATATATATATATATATATATATATATATATAATATATATATATATATATATATATATATATATATATATATATATATATATATATATATATATATATATATATATAGTTGGGAGAATATTAGTTAGGAATAGCATAAATATAAAAGAGAGAAAAAGAAATGAGAGAGAACCATTAATAGACAAATGATAGACAGAGAAAGAGAGAGAAAGAATGAATAATAAAGTAACGAGAAAGAGAGAGAGAGAGAGAGAGAGAGTAACGATCAGGAAATGTCGTGAGTATGTAGCCAAAACATTGGTGCAAGAGTAATCTAAACGCAGCCATTAAAAACTGCCTACCCGTCTCACCTGTGTCCTGACCTTTCAACCTTTGGCGGAACCTGAAGACTTCTGGTGATGTCATTAGTCCCACCCACGAAGGAGGGAATTAAATCAATTAATTACACCCAAGGGACATCGTTAGATAATCTTCAACCACTAAGGACAACTACAAGGCAGAACAGAAGTAGTGGTCTGCCTACTGGTGGGATGGACATCTCCTTTGAAGAACCTTCATAAAGGCAAGCTTGAAGGAGAGAGAGAGAGAGAGAGAGAGAGAGAAAGAGAGAAGATCCAACAGCCTTAGCAGAGTGAGGTCGAGAGCCTCACCAGTTGTGGGTTAAGAAGATTGACAAAAGGCTCATACTTCGATTCATAGTCATACTACTAACTTGTATATATAGTATATATATACTGTATAAGTTTACTAGTGTATTAATGAAGTAAGAAAGCTGCACTGTGTCTTCCTAAGCCTCCTGAGACTAACAACTAACAACAAACAAAGCCAGAAATGATAAAGCAACTATAGAGGAAATATAAAACTAATTCAAATAAGAAGAAGCAACAGAACATTACTATAATAAACATTACAAAGATAACAATAATAAACTTCTTTACATTAGTAACGGGTAACAAAAGTAAAGAAAAGACTTCATTACATTACATACATATATATATATATATATATATATATATATATATATATATATATATATATATATATATATATATATATATATATTGCAAATCTCATACAAAGCCAGCCTACTCATCTCAGATTAGAATAAAATGAATATCCAAAGAGCACAGACAACTTTTTTGTCAGGTCATCTAGACCCTCCAGATTTGGAGTTTCCCTATTCCTCATCTAATACCTGCTCCCTTCAGATCTTAATCCTCTTTTTCTTGGAAACTGTGATTCTCACTCTCTCTTACTCTCTCTCATAGGACTCTAGTGTTGGAATTAGCAGATTAATGGCCACTGGCATAGCCAGAGGACACCATTAGCAAAGAGAAAACTGATGCAAGAACTGACCGGACCTTGCAGGGCTTGGCACCAGAAATTAAGATGCGGTGCCATGTTGGAACCGCATGGCCCCAACTCCCATCATGCATTTGTGACCCATGAGTCAGACCCCATAAAAGGGAGCCACTGGCCGTGGCCAACAAAGACCAACTAGAGATTCTGAGAGAACCGGATAAGAGGCAGACAGCCTTCCTTCTTTGTCTCCCCTTTACCTCTTGACCTAGTGTCTGCCAGTCATAGCTTTGACTCCCCCCACCCTGAGTGCCATAGTCCATCATCAGTAGCCCACAGAGACATCCTTGAGGACAAGGTAATGTGAAACGTTGGGATTGCAGGTCACCTTTCCTTTATCTACTACTAATTTTCATCATATCTTCCTTTTCCCTACCTGGAGTGATATTGGTGACATTTTTGTAGATTATTATTTTGCATTGATAGAAGTGTTATTATTGTGCTTTTATATGAGTATCTTTGTGAATATTTATGAGAGAGGAGTCCTCTGCCTTCAGCAGAACCTCCTCAGTGCTAAGATCCACTGATCAGGTAACCTCTTGACTGTATTCTGCAGATCAAACCTGACGCTGTGAACCGATTCTGCCCCAATTGTATACTCTCATCACGCCTGCTAAGACGGGCATGTTCTTGTAGAATCTTCCTTCATCGAGTACCAAGAAGGCCCTCTCACCCATAGAAGTAATTCACATATCTTGTCAGCCCCCTTCAATATTGCAGACTCCCGTTCTGCTTGTGTTTTGTCCCGTTTTAAAGTAATTGTTATCAAGTGTTTTCTCAAGTAGGCTATCACCAATTGCTGTAATGTATCAGGACCCTAGCGGCCCTCCACTACCTTGAATTAATTGTCAATACATTCCTGTCATTATCTTGAGATTTTCCCTTATATTTACCTGTAGAATTGATTGATTGAATGATATTGCTGTATGTGGAAGCATGGTCAGATGTGACCTTCCCCCTCCTTGTGCCAATGAACTCAAGAGCCCACATTCACATGTAGCATTTGGTGACCTGGCCTAGTATATATCTTGCACATTGCATAATATTGCAAAAGATTGCATTTGCAATGACCTAATTAGCTTTCACTAGAGGAATATTGCAAGATTGAGACTAACTTGATTTTTGAGCAAAGAGCCATCATACGCATACAATCGGACAGAAAGGTACACAGTAAAAGTATTTCATTTCATGTCATACCATTGACAGAATCATCCATGAAAGGGAATTCATAACTAACCAGAGTAAATTGCTTGTGAGCTAAAGTGCACAAAGTTTTATCTGCCACCAGACGACGAGTTGCCATTCACTCACGTGTTTGCTGCTATTGCATGTTAGTGAATGTACATGTCTTAAGTGATAGGACTTAGCTAGGCAGTGCAGTTAAACGTTAACAGAAGGGAAAGTGTGACTGAATACCGCATAAATGTTTTGGACAATTTGGAGTCTGAAGAGATAGGAACACTGAATCTGGCAACCACGGTTAGGAACGACTGGATGTCTAGATTTCATCATATCATGAGTAACCAGTTAGGGAGGTAGGAATACACTCAGTCTCGCTAATACTGAACTCCCCAGTTCATTTACCGGAGTAGAAATTTTGCGTCGAAGATTACTGAACTGATTTCGCATATGTGCAACCCATTGAGGTAACGAGAGTCGTGTTCCCGAAATTAGTATAAGTCTCTGGGCATCTCAGAAGGTGGATACAGGTCGAGACAGAAAAAGAATCGGGTGAGCATGCACAGAAGCCAAGTCTGCTGAGAGATTGAACAAAAAGTGTTATATTGTTCACTAAAATTCAAAAATTCCCCTCACGAGACTTGGAAATTCCATTACTCTCTCCTACCAATATGATCATTCACGTATTTCATTCATCTCATTCATTAATTATATAGGTAATATTTTACTTGCACACAGAAGAAAAACTATTTCATGTAGGGAATCCCATCGGTTGATTGAATTGCATGTTCCGTACATTTCAGTTAAGAACATACATGCATACGACCTGCTAAAAAAAACGCTAAATTAAAACCCCCCAACCACGTGTAAGCCACTCATGATAATTTCTACATGCCTCTCATTACTAAAACTCCATTGAGACTTACACCCTATTATTTTGATTAATTATTGATTGATGAACACGTTCATGATGAGCTGCTTTTGATTGACTGATGAACATGCTCATGACGAGCCCCTCTTGATTGATTGATGAACACGCTCATGATGAGCCATTTTATTTAGCACAACAACAGTGAGTTCTGTAGTAACCCCAGCCCCCAAGTAAGGGTTACCCCTCTCACACTGAGTGCCTGAATTGATTGTTTGAGAGTTCTACGGAACACCCGCCTCTAAATGTGGCACCTTGAAGGACCTGGGTATTTTGATTGATTGATGATTGATTGAACCTCTAACCTCTGCACTATAGCCAGTACCGTTCGTGTGCACATTATCCTCGTTCATTGAATGAAACTTGAGTTCTCTGGAACATGCACCCTGAGTGCCATTCGAAGAAGTGCCAGTTCCTGTGCCAGTGCCTGCACCATCTAACTCTGAAGCAACATGTCGCTCAAAGAACACAAAGCTGTCATGGAGCTGGGAAAGAGTACGGGGCTAAAGGGAACTGAGCTCCTCCAGTGGGCTAATGAGCGGCTTAAGCTCCTGAAGGAGGAACAACAAAAGAAAAGGGAAGAAGAAAGAAAGAAAATGGAAGGCAAAAGACAAGGAAGAGAGGAAGAACGACCCATGAGCTCTCCCTCAAGGAGAAGTATCTCGAGATCGAACAAGCGAGACAAGCTACCGCCGACACCTAAGATGGCACTCCCTCAGCCAGTCCAACCCCCTCCATGAGTTCCCATTTCTCCCTACCTCTCATCCATCCATTGATCCCAAAGTGGGCTGAGGACGAGCCCAAAACATGGCACTTTGACCACATGGAAGACCTTGTTATTATGTACTCCCCTTCTGCTGCCGAAATTGCCTTGCTGCTCACTAAACACTTGAATGGCAAACCTTGGCCGCCTTCTATGCCTTAGACAGCAGGCACAAGGGCGACCTGAATGAGGTACAACAAGCCATGATCAAGGTGTATGAAATCATTCTGAACACTGGCGACAGCGGTGGCACCAACTCCGGAAGGAGACAGGTCAGACCTGACCTGAGTGGGCTTATCATAACACCAGGGCCTATGATCGCTGGGTGGAAACCCTTTCCTAATCTTGAGAGAATGGATGCAGCTTGAGGACCTCATGTCCTTCACCCCCAATGACCTCGTGACGTTCCTGTGTGGGCAGTGTCCTGAGACTTTCAGTGCATGCTGCCATCTCACGGACAAGTGGGACACATTCCACCTCGACGCAGGTTCCCTTAACCAGAAGATCCACCCACGGGGTAACACCTATGGGTCACAATGCACGAAGAATGGCACCCTTGTATGCCAGCATTGCAATAAGAGCGGCCATTCCACCGAACAGTGCCAAGCAAGCTGACGGGACCCCTCCCAGTGGGAAGTCTGCTCCCGGCGCTGCCACGTCTTCCTCAAGGTCCACCCCGGTTGTTGCCCCTGCAAGGCCTTGCCACGAAGCCCTTTGCATAGACTGCAGTTAGAAGGGCCAATGATCTGCCACCTTCCGAGGATGCAAGAAGTACTCCCCGCTGAAGGCAGTCATAAATCTTGCCCTAGATGGCCAATCCGTTGAAGGGCCAACCAGAACATATGTGCTTATCTCACCCCCAATGGCTCCTCGCTGCCCCAAGAATGGCTGCAGCTAGTCAACATGGGTGCACCTGTCAACATCATATCCTAGGATCAGGTGTCCCCGGGTGCCCTTATCAACTAAGATGAACAAGTGAGAGTTGGCTGGCTAAATGACCAAATTGAGGATGTTCCAACGGTGCATCTGCCGGTTATCGACCGGCGATCCACCCATGAAAGCGAATACCTATTTGGAGTGGTTACGTTGATCGCCATGACCTGCCCTCTCCTCTTGGGCCAAAGCAACCAGAACTGGCTCATCCTACAGCTACACCTGCCCCCATTGCCAGATGAACCCTTTCCCAGCTCCAACGACCCAGTGGATCCCCTCCAAGCCGGTCCTGTCCTTGCGCTGCTGCCACAGCTGCTGTCTCCGCCTGACACTGCACAAGTCTCTAACGACCCGCCTGAGGAGCCCGCTTTCCTTCTCACATTGGCGGATGCTTCCACCCCAGGTCTGTGCTGGGAGGAACTGATAAGGGCACAGAAGGAAGACCCTCACATATGATGCCTCCGGACTGACACTCACACAACGGAGGAGGAACTTCTGGATCTTGTGAAGGACACCTACCTGATAGATGATCACATACTCTACCGGGTAACCCGGGGACAGCACAAGCCTGCCCAAGTGATTCATCAGCTGGTAGCAATACCTTGCTCCCTTCAGCCAAAGCTCCTCCAGCTGGCTCATGATGGGATTGGAAGACACTTCAGGGTCCCCCGTACTCTGAAGGCCCTGACAGGGAATTTTTCTGGCCTGACATGAGAAAGTCGGCGAAGGCTTCCATATCTTCGTGCCCAAGATACCAAATCACTGGATGTCCATATGAAGTCATACCAAGGCACCCATGAGAAACATACCCTCCATCAGCATCCCTCTTAAGGATGTCATCAACTATTATACTTCCCAGTGGCGCATCATTGACCAGTTCACCCACTACTCTGAAGCCATTCCCATGCAAAGCGAGAGTTCAAAAAATGCCATGAAGGCCCTCATCCAGTTCTTCTGCCATTTTGTGTTCCACTCTATGAAGCGTTTTGAATCTTACCATGCTGATCATAAACTTCCCTTGACCATGATCACGGACCATAACCCCCTCACGCATCTCACTACTTTCAGAAATCAGAATAAGCTCTTAATGCTTTGCTGCATAGATTTGCAGGAAAATAGAGCATATCAAGGGCACCAGCAATAAAATTGCCTACTTCCAGAGAGCAATGCCCATGCCTCCCATTCCTGAACATAACCCCTGAGATTACATCCTTCCTTGATGTTATCTTTTCTTTGATACCTGATGAAATCGCAATCGCAAACGTTGTTGAGCCGTCAGCTCACAGGCATCTGTGCCACGTGGCGCAGTGCCAGCTGCGTTGAGTACCGTGGCACCCCTAACGTTTCCCCACACCGTACTCCCAAATTGATGCCTCCTTAAGGCAAAACTAGCTGCATGAATT
>NC_089788.1:24317275-24322275 GCF_040412425.1 Macrobrachium rosenbergii | reverse complement strand
TTATTCCATTATTATCATATTATTATTTATTATACAACTCTTCTGTATCATTTTCGTGACATGATTTTCATTTTTATCCTACGTAGTATGACTCCCTCCACCTTTCCTCCCAGCTGGGATCGATCTCGGGTCTTTTGCTGGTGAGGCAAGTTTGGTGTCGACTTAGTATCTACATTATCCAATTTTCTATTCATTAAATAAAGTGCATTTTATTCCATTATCATTATATTATTATAATTATGCAGCTCTTTGGATTGTTTTCGTGACATAAAATTCGTTTTTATGTAAGTAAAAATTTTCCTTTATTCACCTTTAAATTGGAATGTACAGTTTAATACCATAACAGTTAATTTAGATTATGTATAATGATATAAAACTGAGTCTTGAACTGATTTCTTATTAGTGAGCCATATTTAAAGAATATGAAGATATTAAGAAAAAGAATAAAAAGAGAGAGAGAGAGAGAGAGAGAGAGAGAGAGAGAGAGAGAGAGAGAGAGAGAGAGAGAGAGAGAGTTTAGCAAAAAAGAATTTTGGTTATAATGTGGAACGAGTTATCGGAGTCAGTACTCAGAACTAAACAAGAGAGAGAGAGAGAGAGAGAGAGAGAGAGAGAGAGAGAGAGAGAGAGAGAGAGAGAGAGAGTTTAGTAAAAAGAATTTTGGTTATAATGTGGAACGAGTTATCGGAGTCAGTACCCAGAACTAAACAAGAGAGAGAGAGAGAGAGAGAGAGAGAGAGAGAGAGAGAGAGAGAGAGAGAGAGAGAGAGAGAGGAACGATTACTCGTAACTTTAATTTTGAACCCTTTGTTTCTCTCTGAGGCTTTGAACTACCTGGGTCTCGGCCGTGCGCCCATCATCGATCGAATTTCCCTTTCATCATGTTTTATGATTCGCATATTCTATTCATTACGTGTTTTTCCCCCTAATGTCCCCTTGTTTTCTGAGCTTCAGGGCTTTGAAGGGTCCTGTCGGCAAAAGCACTTGATGAGATATTTGGTGCTGCCGTCGTTTGTCCTGTGCACGCGACAGCTTCACCTGGTTTGGACATGTTTGTTGCAGAGTGAGGAAGTTGTGTGGGGATTGATGGTGTGATGGTATTCCCTCTGCATTTTTCTTTAAACTCTCTCTCTCTCATAGGAACAGAATGGTGTGATGATTAAGCATTGATTAGATAACTACAATCAATAGACTAATGGTTCTTTAGTTGAGTAAGGTCTTTGGTTGAGCAAGTGACTGGTTTATTGCAGTAGGACGGTATAGCCACAGGTGTGTACTGTTTGTAACTGTGCAATATATTTATGGCTGGAATGCTGAGGTAAGTTAAAAGACAAGAGATTCGTGGTTAAGAAGAAACGATGAGTTCGATGACTCACCGTGTTTGCTGGTAATAGTGAAGAGGAGTTGAATAGACTGGTAAAACTTTGTAAAAGAGGAATGTTGACAGTTCATGTTGGCAAGAGTAAGGCCATGAAGGTGAATGGAAACCAAGATAATGAAAAGAAAGAATACCTGTAGAAGGTGGAGAAGTGGAAATGTTGTTTCATACTGTTATTTAGAAGCAAATGAAGAAGATAATGGTGGGAAGAGAGAAAAGGTGAGTCACAGAATGGGGGAAGCGAGGAGGCTGGTTGCAGGATCTCTGAGAAGAGGAGCGTCTATGAAAACAAAAGAGTTGAAAAAAGCCCGGGATTTTTAACCAACTTACTTTTATGGGAGTGAATCTTAGATATTAAATGCGATTGAGAAAAAAGATAGATGATGTTAAGGTAAATTTTGCGTAGCATATGTAGGGTTACTAGGGTACAGAATAAGAAGCCTTGAAAAAGGGAAAGAATGGAGGATGGTTGGTTGGTGTGTAGTGTAATACTGGGAAGATTTTGAAAACAATGAAGCTGAATGGTATGGCATGGAAGTTGCAGGAACGGAAGGTTTGGTATACAGGTAAAGTGAGAAAGAGTACAACACAGATAATATTGGTGAAGTGTGGGTACAGTGGCTTGACACGCTTCTGAATAGCCGTCCATGAAGGGACTTGAAGTGGCTGATGTAAATTCTTTCTCTACAAAGTGCTCACCCTTGTTTCTTCACTGACAGGAAGAAAGTAGAACTTAGTTGTTATGTTTTCCCTTGGAGTACCCGTAATCAATAGACACAGTGACTGGTGATCCCCACATCTTGCAATCATGACTAAAAATCGTAGGTGGCGCAAACTTATTACATAATTATGATTCGCAATCTGTCATAGAACAAAATGACCAGCCGTGAAAACATTATAAATAAAACAATGATATGAATAAGCGAACAAAATTACAGATAAAACTAATAACAAATCGATTGAAATTGTTAAGAATGAATCATTTAGCCTAAATAATCAATGCCATTGTAGCAAGGAGCATTGTTCTGAAACCTCACTTGAACTTTAGGACATCAACATTCTAAACGTCGTCAGGAAAACTGTTCTAGATCAGAGCACCAGCTCTAGTATTAGGGATGCTGAATGAGCCAAATGTTATAAAATTGTGATAACCTTCTAGATCTACATCGGGACGAGGCTTCAGATCAAGATTCTCATAACGTTTCCTGAAATTGTTGACCGCAGGATAGCCTCAGTTTATTAAATACTGCCGACCTAAACCGTATCCGCAGCCATCTGGAAATTGCTTTTCAGCATTGCAGAGGTATATTCTCACATTCTCTCACCTACATACATATATGTATACATGCATACGAACACGCACGAGAGTGGATACACATATATTGTGTATATGAATATATGTACATTTTATATATGTATATAATATATATATATATATATGTATATATATATATATATATATATATATACATATATACATATATATATATATATATATATATATATATATATATATATATATATATATATATATATATATAGAGAGAGAGAGAGAGAGAGAGAGAGAGAGAGAGATGGTTCCTGTGGCGCAATGGTTATCAACCTAACCTCACAGCGAAAGTCCCGAACTCACTTGATCCCAGCGGAAAGGAACAATAGAGTCCTATTTCCAGAAGAGTATCGTGTCTTTGATAGCTTGTAATGCATTAGATAATTGGTAGTAATTTGACTGTTGAGGGTCACAACCATAACAGATAAGAGGATGGGGCTAGGAACCTAATCCAAAAGCATTTGCTGAGACCCGGAGAGTAAATACCTTCTGGAGCCACCCTTCTAAGAGGAAAAAGTGTATGTTGAAAAATATAGATATATTACATTGAAAATAGTTCGCAGTTTACCCAGCACCATATCCTGTCATTATTTGCTGGGTAGTTCACTCAACCCCCCCAAAATTACACAAAGATTGGTGATATAATAGAAAAAGGAAAATGTTTTGGGGAATGGGCACACACACACACACACACACACACACACACACACACACACACACACTCTGCATAGCCAACATTCATCAACATCATTGTGGTCAACAGGCCGTCCTCAACCACTTGGCAACCGCCATAAACGCGAAGTCACGTCCAGAATACTCTAGGTGCTAGTTATGAGGCCTTACATTTTGCGTCCGTCGACGATGCGTGGTAGTCCGCGGACTGAGAGGCTGTTGCCAAGTGTTGTTATTTTGGTACTGATGATGCTGATTTGACATAAAGGTCGATATACTAAGTATTTTTTCTTTTCTTTTCAGTCCCGATATCTTTTTTTTATAGCTTTATTTTTTCCAGGAACTCCATTATTTTTCCTTTTTTTTTTTGTCAAATTCCATACAAGGAATTGTTCGTCGGATAACGATTTCCTTTTGATTTTAGGTTTTCAAAATATCCCCTTTTAATAATATTTCTCCGGTGGATACTAAATTTCTTTCAAGAAAGTCACATTTTCCAGATAACTCTGCCCTCTATAAATTTTACCCATAACAGATTCTAAATTTCTTCAAAGAAATGCTTATGCATTGGGTACCTTACCCTTCTGAACTTTAGTTTTCTTCCTTGGGTCTATATTTTATTTCCTGTTTTTGTAGTCGATACTAAATTTTTCAAAAGCAGCTGCTGGTCTCTGCAGTACAAGACTACTCGGAATCCCTGGAGGCGGCGTCTCAATAAACTAGTAGGTGTTACATTCAAGAGGAGGATGCTGATATCGATTCTTAGCTCTCTCTCTCTCTCTCTCTCTCTCTCTCTCTCTCTCTCTCTCTCTCGGAATTAAGCCTAGGCCACATAACCTCTATTGTATGGCCTAACACCGTAATAGCGCTATTTGACTATAAGGGTTTATGCTTTGAATCTTTTTTTCCTTGGCAACAGGTGAGATGTGACGTAAATGCCTTTATTCTTCGCTGGCGTCAGAGTAAGAAATAAAAATGACGAAGTTTTGCCATTAGTCAAGAAAAATTCATCTCGGTTTCCTGTACTTTTGGACGTTTCTCTTCATGGTAAGATATATCAATATTATCTTATTGATATATCATATGCTCATTATATGTCGCTATGGATATTTTCAATTTATAAATACTTTGGATTCTGATTTACAATTGTATTTTTCTTGATACTTTCAGTGGATTCTGATTTACAATTGTATTTTTCTTGATACTTTCAGTGGATTCTGATTTACAATTGTATTTTTCTTGATACTTTCAGTGGATGCTGATTTACAATTGTATTTTTTTATACTTTCAGTGGATTCTGATTTACAATTGTATTTTTCTTGATACTTTCGTTCTGACACCAAGCATTTATTATTTATCCAGGAGATCTTGCTCACTAGGATAAACCATTCATTAGGACACGCAATACGTGTGGGAGAATTCTTTCATTTCATCACAAGATTCATCTTCTTACACGATGCAGTTACTGAACATATTGGGAAAGAAACCTCGTACTTCCAAGGACGAAAATTATGTACAGGTCATTATAATTACCAGTAATAGTATGCCATTAGCGAGCGATTATGATTCATATTAGTGGCAAAGAGCTGATGATTATTAATCTCTATTGGTTGGATGAAC
>NC_089788.1:24304775-24314775 GCF_040412425.1 Macrobrachium rosenbergii | reverse complement strand
AGTGGGCATATAGTGAATTTTACACGTTCAATTAAAAACCTGTCGTGCTTCTGTTTGCTTGAGGGAGTAAATTATGTATCTGACAGTTTGTCAAAAACATCTCCTGAGTCACCCCTTCAAATGAAAAAGGTGTGATATATATATATATATATATATATATATATATATATATATATATATATATATATATATATATATATATATATATATGTGTGTGTGTACCTGTACACACACACACACACACACACACACACACACACACACATATATATATATATATATATATATATATATATATATATATATATATATATATATATATATATATATATATATATATATATATATATATATATGTGTGTGTGTGTACAGGTATATATATATATATATATATATATATATATATATATATATATATATATATATATATATATATATATATATATATATATATATATATATATATATATATATATATATATATATATATATATATATATATATATATATATATATACTATATATTTATTTATATTTATATATAATCATGTATTTTTATATACACCTTCGATGATGCATTTCGCAGTTTCTAAAACCTTTGAGTATTATAAATCGACGTTGAAGTAGAGCCAAGAAGCTTCCTTGATATGTGGATGCTATATCTTAGCTCGTCTGGTAGTCTCTCTCTCTCTCTCTCTCTCTCTCTCTCTCTCTCTCTCTCTCTCTCTCTCTCTCCGGGGACATACGTTTAATCCACAAAATCCGCCTTTGACCTACTTCCTGACATTTCTTTCCCGGCATGTTTCTATCTCTGTTAAAACCTTCAAGAATTAAGTCCGAATCCCTCTCGGATCCCGACCTTCCGAAGCGCCTCCTATGATTTCATGCGAGACTTCTTCCCTTTGGGTACAAGAAGGAAAATTCCAGCTTCTGTAACTGTTGCTGAATGGAGTTCTGGGAAGAAAATCGTTTTGATAAACTCTGACCAAAAGAGAAAGAAAATGAGCGTGTGTGGGAAATAGTCTGAAGCTCTGAGCGGAAGAGAAAATCTGTTGATAGATAAAAAGAGAAAAAGTAAAAGGGGTGTTTTTATTATGGGGGAATAATTTGTAACAATATTGTAATCTAAAAAAAGAAACGAGAGAGAAAGAATGTACGATCATGTATCTGAAATTAAGATAGAATAAAGGCAAAAAACTCGAATTACCTACCACTAAGAACTCGAGTACACAATCTCAGTGAGGAGGTTATTAGATAAAATATGTCAGTAAAATAAACTTGTAGTCCTTCTTTATTTGTGTAAAAAAAGAACTGTAAAATAGATGTATTACGTATATGATTTCTCTAGGAGTCAAACATGGTACAGAGTATCGCTCACTGTGATGTTTACGTGGTGAACTGAGTGCAGACCTAAAGGTTCTGATCTGCTTGCCTTCAGCTCCGGCTGCGTCACTGTCTGCCTATTAATATTCTTCAGTTCGTTTTGGTCTCTTCTTACTTACCTGCCAAGCTTCTCTAACTCCGCCTCGCTCCTTATTTTACACCACTTTCATGTAAGCTCTTTGAGAGTCTGGGTTGAACTAATATGAAACAATAGGTATCCATAGAATTTTTGTTTAACACAGGATTTGGATGTCTGTAGGGGACATACTGTATATACGCCCTGTTTACATTTGGTGTCTTTCAGTCTGCAGCCAGCATCATGAATTCACCGCCACTGCCTCCTATTTCAATATGCAGAATGAAGGTACCTTAATCCTTGCTTCAGGCCGATACGTAACGCGCGTTAGTTACGGTTCGGCCCTCTGAGATTACCTTCATTTTGGCGTTATGGTTACACAAGAGATGATACAGAATTCAACAGATAATACCCATCTTCACAAGAAGACCTCTTTGTCATCATAATATCTACGGGCCATATCTTTCAGTTTCTTGTGATACACAGAATCTCTCCTATCATATTTCAAGGTTTGCTACTCACATTACATTAGGAAGAAGTACGGGGAGCTGAAATTCAGTATAACGAGAAACTTTCAGTTTCTCTCACTTCAAGGGCTGGATTTTGTTCCTGTTGTTGTGTAGCCTTTCTTTGGACAATGATCGTATCTTAACTTCTCCATTCCGCTACTAAATAAGATTTTCTTTCATATTCATGTCGTCTTTTCTTAGTTTTTGGTTAGATAAAAAAAGTTAGATTTTAAAAAATTTTCAGCTGTGTGTATGCCCAAGGCAATTAAAAGTAATCTAAGCCACGTAAATTCAAAGACCCAAGATGAAATGGTCAGTGTGTAAACTATCAAGTAGATATAAAACCCAGAGTCAATAGAATATTGTCCATGTGTAAATATATGTAGAGAGAGAGAGAGAGAGAGAGAGAGAGAGAGAGAGAGAGAGAGAGAGAGAGAGAGAGAAGGCGTATGCCGAAGAGATAGAGTGGGAAGGCAGTCTAATGACATTGCTTACACATTTGTTCATCCAACATCTCACATTTCCCAATGGTATAATAATATTTTAGTTCCCATTACCAATTACTGGGCAGCCTCTCCTCGGGGCATTCGCCCAATCATCGTAGACGAAAGTTTCGCCCAGACTTGTGATGAGAACAGTGCACTAAAATGATTTCTTGTAGAAGAGAGTGTGGCTTCTTCATTTGCTGTTTCTTTCGTCATATTTCTTCCTGTTCTGTGGATCTTTGAATAAATAGCAAACCTTATTGAGCTAATGTTCGAGTCCTATTTTGATTTTACTTATGCACCAGTTAGATTCAAGAAGAATGAAAATTTTTTCGAGGTATTAGAGGGCTCTTTTGTAACCAAAGATAATGACGAATTTTATGAAAGGAGAAAAAGAATTTTTGACACAGTTTTGTTTTCCTTCTGAGACCGCTCAAGCGGCATTTGATACTGTTAAATTGTTGTTTGGAAAAACAGCAGCCACCATGGAAGATAGAGTCAAGTCAAGGCTCTCTCTCTCTCTCTCTCTCTCTCTCTCTCTCTCTCTCTCTCTCTCTCTCTCTCTCTCTCTCTCTCGTGTCTTGTCTTTTTTCAGTAACTGCTCTAGAGTCAAAACTATGGATCCGTACAGAGGCAAAGGTAGCCCCTATCCCTCCCCATCTCAAAAAGCTTTTCTTCAAATTTTTAACCGTCTTTATTTCCTATCTGGCAAGAACAAAAGCTAACGATGCGAGGAAAGGAAACACATATGGCAATATTTGAAGTGGGAACAAAGTCACTCATCTAATCCAATCCAGCTGCCTGGGAGCCTTTTGGAACAGTGCAATACTTTCTCTGGTGATGCAGTTGGGTGTTCATCTTTGTATTCGTATTTGCATGGATAGAGTTGCACCCGTGTGGAATGTAAAGACGAACATTCATAAGCGTACAGTATATTCACATGCACACTTGTATATCATTGTCAGATCAGAGTTTTAGGTTTATCTTAAACGTGCTGCACACACACACTAATTTGTAATTTACATCCTCATACATTCAGTTAATAATATCACTAAGCCTTTGGTAAGGACCAGTGTCATTCACAGTTTATAGAATTTTACAATGCATACAATGTTAGTGTAATGAATTCATTATATCTTTGATGCTGCTGCATTCAGGAAATTCTTCTCTCTGCTCTACTGATAACATGATTCTGGGTACTCTGTCCTTTTAAGCGCACTCTGTATCATGGTGCAGGCGGACGAAGCTGAGAGATTCAGCGAATGCGCATGCAGATGAAGGCTGGGGTCTATTTAATGTGTTCACGAGCTGTTTCAGATGAGAGTATCTGCTTAGGAAATGCAGAGGTATATATCGCGCATGCTTCCGGATTCCACCGATTTGCAAGTCAAAGGGCAGGTTTGTACTCTCTTGCTCAAAGCAGTCCAGTATGAATGCCTGTTGGGATGATGTTTACACTAATCTGAAATTTTAGGGACTGTGTAAACGTATTATAAATGAGCACAGCAATAACGGATAGTGAGTGGGGAATTATGTCTTTAATTTTATTATGGACATTACACATTGTATTAGCAACCTTTTATGGGTTTCAACAAAATTAAACCAGATATCTGATTTGCTTTGGAAATAAGACATTTGTTTTGTAGCAATACCATACTTACTGTTTGATATGTGAGACGTGAAGTCGTTATTTCTGTGACCGTAATTATTACATTCTTTTCTGGATATAAATGTGACTTTATTAGGATTATTAAACCAAATTAACAGAATGGCTGTGGCTACAGATGTCTTGATTACTTTGTGCGTGTGTGTGCTTGTGCCTTTAGGTTGATTTTATGAAATTGAGACTGTCAAGCCCAGCACTAGGTCACTTTCGTTCATTCAGCACTTATACAGCGAAAGGAATTTGGAGTGGTTGGACAACAAGATGAAGAGATCCAGTCCACATGTGAGATGAATTACAAGAACCTAAAGGTGGAATTGGGAGAAAAACCTCACAGTTGTAGTGAGCGTAAGAGAGTTTTAATAGCAATAGTAAATAACAACGAGTAAACAAGTAAAAAATGCGCCAAAGTTTCTTCGGAGCAATCAACTTTTCTGTACAGCCTCTACAGCGTATAATCAAGGCCGCCGAAAATAGATCTATCTTTCGGTAGTCTCGCTATAATGCTATATGAGCCGCGGCCCATGAAACTTTAACCACGGCCCGGTGGTGGCCTGGCCTATATCCCAGAATCAAGATTATGGCTACATTAACCGTAAATAAAATAAAAACTACTGAGGCTAGAGGGCTGCAATTTGGTATGTTTGATGATTGGAGGGTGGATAATGAACATACCAACTTGCAGCCTTCTAGCCTCAGTAGTTTTTAAGATGTGAGGGCGGACAGAAGTGCGGACGGACGGACAAAGCCAGCGCAACAGTTTTCTTTTAGAGAAAACGAAAAAAGCGGGAGTGAAGGTAAAGTGAAAGGTTAAAAAGCGGGTGCAGCTAGAGGCCAAAGGGACGCTGAATACACCCTTTAGTAATGCTTACAGCGTACCTCATGAGGTGCACTGCCGACGCTTCCTTCCCTACGGGGCCCTCGCCTTTTGTTCGCAGCTCAAGTAATGATATTGAGCTTCTTTGTTGCTCTCTCGTTTGTCCCTTCTCAATTCCGTGAAGTTGTTCAGGAATTTAAAAAGCAAATCTAGGCGGCGTTTGTACGCAGAATAAAACATACTTCATAAATATGTTGTAAAACATTGCAATATTAGATACTCTACCGTACTTCGGCGAATAAGCATATCAAAGAGACATTGTCAAAATATGAGACGCACACATCAAACAGGAGGATGAATGAAATCCTGTACAAAGCTTGCACTCTGGAAGCTATCCTCCAACATCTAGATATAGCTCATATCTTCCCACTGCTTCTGATAATTGCGGAACAGTATTCAGCTTCAATGTTTGCATGTTTATGTTTCCCTTTCTAAACTTGGTCTCGCATGAAATGACATTCCTATTTTTCTTTTTCTTTTTTTCCTTCCCCTTTCCTGTTCTATGGCAGTACCTTAGGGGCACTTTCTCCCAGTTCCTCAGAGTATGTGTGATGGTTTTAACTTCACGTCAGTGTGCTAGGGACACACAAGTGAAGGGATTCTGTGCTATCTTACTTGAATTAAGTTTTTGAAATACAGCCGTTGATCTCATGATGACGCTTCAGTCATCATCCGATTTGTTATTAGCTGCATGGAAAGCAATTTCTTTTACATCAATTAAAGCTGCCATGTTTTCAGTGATGAGCTGTGACATCTTTCTGCAGGTTACTTACTGCAACATAGAGGCGTCACTTCAGGTTTGCTTTTGATCAGTTGCCCATCCATTGTTGGTGTTATTGGGGTCGTAGTCTTGAGGTGGTATTTTTCGAGAAGGTGACTATTCGAAGGGGAATCAATATCCCGAAATCTTGCAGCATTGCTGATAAATTCTACAATGTTGCAATGAATATTGGTGGTCAGTATCATCTATGCAGGAATTTATATAAATTTATTAATGCTTGCATAATTGCTAGTGTTCAGTAACATTTATACATCTGAACTGACTAATGCAAAAACTTGGCTAATATGCTCCAAATTAAGTAGCAGGATAAAATTCAAGTGATTGAGTAAGCGTATCAGATTTCAGATTTCGTAACGACTATTTTCTGCCACACTTTAAAGCAGAATCAGAATACGAGGAAAACAAATCATAAGATTCTACAATGTCTCCTCACTCCACGTCCAATGTGAACTCTGAATTTGCAGCGTGACACTTCTTTTTCTATTCGTATTTTCCTTAAATGTTGGAAATTATTTACATAAATAATTTCCAGAAGTCCAGACAGTGTGGCACAACTTCCCAAGTAAAAATCCTTTTGTTGTATAAGAAAAAGTCAAGCCAACATAATCCCAGTTACTATATTCTATTTAGAAAAAAAAACTATGTTTATACAACACATTTTTGGCAGAATCTCTGAAGGAAGCGGGGAACTGACGCAAGAAAAAGCCGTAAAAAGACATCACAGATAGAGGTCTTTTCAAAACCGTCTTCAAATCATGTGGAAAACGAGAAATCCTAAGCCCATGCTTACTGAGAGCATTAGCCAACTTCCTAAAATATAGATATTTTCTCACACGTGAATTCCAGTACGTTGAAAAATAAACTGTTCATAGAAAGCAATGTTTTATGTATGTATGTATGTATGTATATATATATATATATATATATATATATATATATATATATATATATATATATATATATATATATATATATATATATATATATATATATGTATATAATATATATGTGTATATAAATGTATATTTATACATATATGTGTGTGTGTATTATGCATGTAGGTATAATTTTTTGGTTAACTTTACACGTGCGAACTTTTTTTTTTTTTTAAATCACAAACCTTATGCCACAAATATCGATATTTACGGATTAATATTTGTGACAAAAATTAAAATTAGCCTGTATAAGTGACAAAAGTCAAAATAAGTCAAATGTTACAAACTTACCATTCAGCTATCATGGTGGAGATATCTTGATACCGATCCTAAATGCAGAACCTGAATTCGACAGGCATATGTGTAGCAAAGTCGATATCAACTTATATATCTCTTGATAGCTAGGTGGTCAAAGTCATTGTCTATCGTTGTTTGTAAATCAGTCCATGGTTTGAATCCCGTCCAGCTCAGAAGCACTAGCCAGTTATAATTGCCTTGGGATGTAAGTCATTCCCAAGGCATAGTGAATTGATATTAAACGATAAATATTTGTTGTACTGTGTGTGTATATATATATATATATATATATATATATATATATATATATATATATATATATATTGCATATATATAGATATATATATTATTGCATATATAGAGCCTACATATATGTGTGTGTATATATATATATATATATATATATATATATATATATATATATATATATATATATATATATATATATATATATATATATACATATACATATATTTATATATGATATATAAACAAATAAATACCATTGCTATAATATATGTTCCTATATGCTAACAAATATTTCTTAGACTTAACACTGAAGTACGTTGTTGGAAAAAATGTTAATGAACGTTGGCTAATTGTCGGTTATATGGCGTCACACTACAAGGAAAGAGTTAAACAGTTTAACTATAAAAGTGCTGAAAGAAACTCGCTGAACATCGCTGTTGGGAAAAGACATTTTGAAGAATGCAGAGCAAATGGCGAAAATGTTTAACAGATAAATCATTACGAAATCCGCAAAACATATTAAAAGTGACAAAACTCACTCAAAAACAGAGTATAATAGATACAAACTAATGGCTAAATCATTACACCAGCAGAGTCTCACAAAAATGAAACTTATTTTGTTCAGCTCTTGCGTTGTCAGTGCAATATGTAGGAAAGTTATCCCAGTTTTCCGATAAAATCAGTGCATGAAATCGTTTCCGCGTCAGAATAAAGCGTGAATTAGTTTCCCTGGTCTGTTACGATGAAAAACATAAGCATTATTATTTTACTCTGGAAAAAGATCTCACCATCTTTTGGGGACTATTTTTACATAAATTAGGGGTATCATTTACCAAGTTATTTTTGAAACAGTTAATTAACTTTTTTAACGTGTATGATGCTGGTGAAAAAATAATATTGTGGCTGTAAAGGTTACCACAGACTAATGCTAACACGTTATCAACACGAGTCGCTAAAGTTTACAAATAATACATTTCCGTCTCTTTTTATTTTTTTTTAACCCACAGTGCTGATTAAACACATTATCCGGGAGAAGACCAACCCACATAAAAGGTAAACGCGAAATGAAAGTAGGCCAGCCCAATCTTCATTCAGAGCTCCTGAGGACGTTAGGTCTGTTCTCAGACCAGATATAATTATATTATTTATAGAAATATCTGTAGTGAATAGTTTTTTATCTTCTTCATTTTCCAGCGGCTAGATATGTCTTTTCAAAATCAGAATAAAAATAAAACGAAGCTCATTACTTCCAACGCTGCTATTAAATTTACCAAGAACTGGTAAATTCAGGCTTAAATAACGGTTGATCCAGTTCGGTTCACAGATAAATACGAAGATGTGGCTGTGGGAAGCCCTAAACACTCCATGGTAGGCTACACATCTGAGTGGCCTTAACGAAGGCATACTCTTTACCGAGTGTTGTTGCTTTTATTTTTGAAATACAAAATTCCTTTAAGTTTGTTAGGAAGTCCTCTAGAATAAAGTCGTTAAACGCCCTCTCTAGTGCTCCCTCCTATCGTTAAAAATCTTCCCTAGACACCTTATGTTCCATACCTGGATGAAAGAAGTTTTCCCTGAACACACTCCAGTTCCATCCCTGGTGGAACGGATTTTTCCCCCTAGACAGCCTCCCTGGTTGAAAGGATTCCGACCCTCCCATCTCATTAACGCTTGGCTAAGAGGGGAAGAGACTTTTAATTCGATAAGGATCGGGACATTTTCCAACGAGACTCCCACGAAGCGTATTCTTTTCAGAGACAAGTAAGTAGACACAGTTTGTTTCGAGGAGTCTTTACGCTTTTGCAGTTATTTCTCAAGGCCCCTATTCGTCTTTTCTCTAAATAATTAATTGTCATTTATAGGCGTTTGTCAGCCCTTCTCTTCATATTTTATCTTAGTCTCTTTTGCAAAGGTTTCGTAATCCTTCAATTTAAAATTCTGTCTCTGTCTTATGTTTTTCTTTTATAAATTGATAAAACATATTATGTTTTCTGGTAAATGTTTTCTTATGTTCTCTTCACTAGAGGAGACCACTCCAGTCTGTTATCATTTAATAGATGGTAAATATTTCTCTTGCAGCATCTGATTTACTTCAACTCTTTTATTCAGAGTAAGTTAAATCTTGGATATGTACTTATGTAATATCGTTTGGCATCAACAGTATGCCATCATGAATTTATCTTCTGTAAATTAACAGTAGATAAATACGATTACTACTTAATTCTCTCTGCTTGTAAAGAGACATTTAGTTATGATAATCCGTTTCAACTTAAATTACACTGAATAGCATTTATTGAAAGTCTCTCAGTAGTTAATGGCTTAAAGGCTGTACTGACTGTGTGGTGGTTAAGATTAAGACTGGCTTATGCCAGCAAGACCCCTTGTCCTGAGGTGGCCCGTGGCCGTTGGCATAGTAAGGAGTGCAAGGGATTAGGAGGCCTGGTGTGGACCTCCGATCGAAGCTAATACTGGCTTTTTCCGAATGTTACACATACACTCATTTTCCTTGACAAAATAGAATTTTATGTTGAAACGTTATTTTTTCTTAGTAACTGTCTGTCTAGCAGCTATGGAACGTTACATTTTCGGTTCTTGAAAATTCGTTGGCCACAAGAACTCAACATGTTTTAGGCTCCCTTCACATGTCTTAAAGCGCACAAAGGAATGTACTCGGGACACGGCAAGGCTCCCATTCATGCCATTTCATACTGGCACTTGACGTATTCCATAGCTTCACGCTCCGAA
>NC_089788.1:24254775-24302275 GCF_040412425.1 Macrobrachium rosenbergii | reverse complement strand
GGGAGTAGTGCCGTCAGTACACCTCACGCGGTGCACTGTTGGCAATACTTGAAATTCTTTGCAACGTCCCCTCGGCCCCTGGCTGCAACCACTTTCATTCCTTTTAATCTTCCTCCGTTCAAATTTTCTTTCTTCCATCTTACTTTTCACACTTTCCTAACAGTTGTTTAGTAGCGCAACGGTGAGGTTTTCCTCCTGTTACACCTTGAAACCTTTCACCACTGGATGACCTCATAGGTCCCAGCGCTTGGCTTTTCACCCACGTGAGACCCGGAAGAGCAGGGTGCTAGTGAGTAGGCCTGTGCACATCTTTCCAAACACTCCACGTGAGTTCACAGCACAATGAGGCTGTGTTCCAGAAGATATCTCTCCAAAAACATATCCCTCCAAAAGCTTGGAAAGGAAATGAACTTCCGACTAGTGCGGTGAAAAGTTGTAATACCACTGAGGCACCACTACCCTAAGCATTGAATTAGGTACCTAGTAGTCGGTCTGAAGTGTTTGGTAACAGCGGAGGAAAATGTGTTGTGAAGCCAGCCACCTCATCCAATAAAGATTTGCTGAGGACTAGAAGTTCAACATCTTCTGAAGCTACCTCCTCTAAGGTGAGGAGGCATACGGTGGAGGTAACGTAATTCTTGGTCACTAATAAAAGTGTTTCGACAATAGAATGGTTAAATTATTCAGGAAACATAATTGAAGACAGTGAATTTCACGTTTGAAATGACTGACATGAAAAGCTGATCTAGGGAGGAATGCCTTAAGTAGTAATAGTACAAGAGGGTATTGACAAGGAAGACGTGGCTTATTTATCATACAGGCTGAAGAGAAGATATATATATATATATATATATATATATATATATATATATATATATATATATATATGTGTGTGTGTGTGTGTGTGTGTGTGTGTGTGTGTGTATGTATAAACTGAATCACGAAAATATGGAACGTGATGAATATATAAACAAAGATAAAATCCACGAAGGAAACGTTAAGTAAAGGACGTAGTGTCGAAAGGCCTCGCAGCACTCCAGTGTTTCCGTTTCCTTCGTGACTCTGCTAAGTAAAGGACGTAGTGTCGAAAGGCCTCGCAGCACTCCAATGTTTCCGTTTCCTTCATGGATTTTATCTTCATATATATATATATATATATATATATATATATATATATATATATATATATATATACATACATATATACATACATACATACATACATACATACATACATACATACATACATACACACATACATACACACACATATGCAGCAACCAATGGCTCCTGTTATGTCTTCTGGACTTTACTTTCTTTTGTAATAGAAACCATGGAAAATAATGGACATCGCAAAACCAATCACATGACGACAGTTCAACAAAGGTGCATGCAAGAGAAGACAGCGTTATAAAGAACCATGGTAATGACTTTGTACTCTCAAGGCTGCACACAAGGCTGTGCCTCACTACCTTCCCCCACCCAACTCCACTTCCCATTTCAGTCCTTCCCCCGGCTACCAAGCCAGGGTTACCCCAATTTCTTTTGGACCTTACTTCTCTTTAGAGACTGACATCTCGATTTCTTTCAGCAACCCAGTGCTGTCGGTTACGATGAAAACAAAATGAGAAAAGCTTTCTTAATTTTTTCCTTTTTCTTTGCAATCTTCTAGCAAATTCAAATTCTAGCTGTTTGCACATAAACAACCTTAGTATTACTTCGCAACCAATTCCAGACCCGGAAGAATAATAGAGAAAAAGCACTCGGTTCACGACAGAATTCTAACGAAATCAGAAGAAAGTCAAGCCATCCTATAAAGTCCCTTTCACTGACAAAAAACTGTTTTCAGTTTCCGAACTAGATTGTTTTATTTATTTTTTTATCGTTACCGAATTCTGAAAAAAGGTTTGAAAAATCCTGTTCGTTTTATACATTCTCTCTCTCTCTCTCTCTCTCTCTCTCTCTCTCTCTCTCTCTCTCTCTCTCTCTCTGTACCAATTTCTCCTTGTCTCCCTTTATCTTAAAATATATCAGTTCTACGCTTGATGCTAGATTTCATCCATAGAGCCTTTTACATTCCTGTCTTACTTGATTTATTTATGGCACTTTTCTTATCGGAAATGTCGGATAAATTCTGATATATCTTTTATTAAACGACCAGATTGTGATCTTATATACCCATACTTAAATTCCGACGACACTGAAAATGCAGGGGTAATTCTCTGGACGCCGTAGAGTTAGTAGCACCAGAGCATTCATTTAAATAATTATGTATGGCTGCTACCAAGTATCAAAGTTCCATGGGCGAGGATACTGATTGTTTTTTTTATTTCTTATGGGTGATGCATTGTCTTTCAACTGACAGGTAGTGCATTTTATTAAAGACCAAGGAAAATCACTTCATTACTCCTATTGCTCTCTTAAGAAGCCTCTTTTTCTAATATCAGATAAAAAACGAACACGCTGTTTTTCCGTTATGGAACGTTTGCAGAGGAGCGCTTTTATTCAAGGCCGATGACCGCTACCATATTGTTTCAGTAAGATAATAAAAATTGATGGAATGTTTCCAGAGGGATATTTTCATATTAGACAGACTGAAAACTGTATTGATCCCGTAAGAATGATTGGAATGTTAGCAAAGGAACCTTTTTTTTAATTTTTAGATCAACCAAAGTCACTTTCTCGTTCCTGTAAACTGGTAAGAATCAGGAGATTGTTTCCAGAGAAACCTTTTTATTTAAGCCCACTGGCAATCATTCTCCTATTCGAAGGCCTTTTAGTTTTCTGTAAAAGAAAACTATTGAGAGGGCTATTAGTCTGTCTATCCGCGCTTTTTCTGTCCGCCCTCAGAATTTAAAAACTACTGAGGCTAGAGGGCTGCAAATTGGTATGGTGATCATCCACCCTCCAATCATCACACATACTAAATTGCAGCGTTGTAGCCTCAGTAATTAACATTTGATTTAAGGTTAAATTTAGTCATGATCATGCGTCTGGCACCGCTATCGGTTCCAACAACACAGGCCACCACCTGAAAGTTTCATGGGCCGCGACTGAATTTTATGGGTCTGGCTGAGAGTTTCATAGAGCTTTATACGATGTACAGAAAAATCGATTGCGCCGACGAAACTTGGGCGCATTTTTTACTTGTTTTATTTATGAACAATAACAATCACAGGTTTGTCCTGGTGAAATTAACGTAATGTTTCAGGAGAAACCATTTTATTTCACACCAAGTGCTCTTGTTAGACAAGATCTAATATGATTTTTCCGGGACTTTTATTTTACCTACATTGATCATTACTTTATATTTTCGTGAATTGAAAAAATGAATAAAAAATTTACCCTTCTGCATGATGCAAAATTCACCGAATAACTCTAAAGGAACAACCGCCCCCCCTCTCCCCTCCTCTGATGCTTCAGCATCTTCTTCACTGACCGTAAATTCTTACAACCTCTTTTTTCTCTCCAGGCACTGACATTTTCGATTCTATTCCAGGCCACTCCACTGTTGTCCTCACTTTACTGGGAAAAAAATAAAATCGTTTGTTTTTCAGGACTTTAAATAAGTTCCTGTATCAGACCAAGTTCCAAATTCTCTTTCCCGTCCCACACACGAAAAAAATGTTTGGTTCAGGAGGAAATGTAAATACGTTAACGGGGAGAAGTCAAAAAGTTTCTTTTTTCTTTTCTTTTTATTTTACAAATCTCTCTCGCTTTTGTCCAGGAAAAGCTCTTCTTTGCTCGGATTTCAGTTTCTTGAAGCCTAACAAGCATTGAGCATTTTTTTTTTCTTTTTTACTAGGGTAGTGTGAAAGAGCTTGGGATCTTTTTATGTTTTCTTGTTTTAGGTTTTAGAAATCTCTCTCTCTCTCTCTCTCTCTCTCTCTCTCTCTCTCTCTCTCTCTCTCTCTTATCTTCTTTTTTTACCTTTAGTAATATTTAACCGGTAACTCATTAATGTAATCTGACATCCAAATTAAATTTATATATATTTATATATATATATATATATATATATATATATATATACTATAGTATAAATGATAAATCATATATATAAATTAAATGGTTATATATATATATATATATATATATATATATATATATATATATATATATATATATATATATATATATATATATATATATATAAATATATATATATATATATATATATATATACACATATATATATATATATATATATATATATATATATATATATATATATATATATATATATATATATATATATATATATATATATATATATATATATATATATATATATATATTATATATATATATAACATGCGAAACATCAGGTGTAATGATTGACAATTACAAACATACTTCTAAATCTCCATGAATGTAAATTTAAGAGGTGAAACAGAAGCTGAAATAAGTCACCAATTCACCATTTCTTTAAAACTCAAAATATCAGGGACTATCAGGTTGCTGAATCAGTTGTCAACTTGAAAGCCTTAAGTGAGTAAACATAAATTGTTTTTATTTTGCAAACGTTTATATTCTTTTATTTCACCTGGAATAATAGTGCAATAAGAATAGGATTTAGAAGGCGGCTCAAGTATTTTTACTTAAAGAGAATAACCAAGGAATTACCATCACAGGTTCGATTATGTTGGGCGTCCAGGTTTTTTCGTTTCAGTGTATTTTCTCCTTTTAACATAGTAATTCACAGATTTATTTAAAATATTGCTTTTATTTTAACATCCTGTACATTCCATTTGAATTTTATCCCTACAGATTTCCATTTTGTTTATATATTATGTTTTTTTTTTATTTTGCGTTGCTAGAAATCTAGGTTCCTATATATTTGTATGATTTGAACTTCTATTTCAGTTTCATTAATATATATTTTCCTTTTATTGTAAAAAGAACATGTTTTCATACGCAGTCCACCTTAGCCTCCTGTGTATTCGTATAGTTATCAAAAAATATTCCGTTTTTATTATAACGAATATTATAAATGTTTCCAAAATTCTTTCGATGTTAACAACCCATATATTCGTATACGTGTATATATATATATATATATATATATATATATATATATATATATATATATATATATATATATGTGTGTGTGTGTGTGTGTGTGTGTGTGTGTGTATACTAAACTTTTTTAGAAATGACCGAAGAATTTGATTTTCCAACACAGTTTGGTACCAGAGAGAGTCCAGTCAAACAACACTCCATAGGCACCGTGGTCGTTGACCATGAGGTCTTCTTTAGATCTTGCCCTTGAATGTTCTTGGCACAGCTAGTCCCGAAAGGGGCCGTCTTCCCCAGCACCCCCCCCCCTGCATGGTACTTCATCACCAAGAGCTACTGCACCAGCAGATTACTTCGGCTCTTTTTCTTGTCGTGTAATGGCACTTTGATTCTTTTACACCAGGCAACCCAGCGTTTTTCTTATTTTATGTTAAAAAAGTGGCCATGGACCCTTAATGCACCGCATTTTTTATTTTTGAGATAACGACGGTTTGGTTCCTTCAACACAAAAAATTGTTTCCACCCTTCTGGCTTAAAAGAAAAAACAAACTGATGGAGTCACAACCTTTGAATTTCTTTCCCTAGATTCAGTTTTTATTCCAGGAAAATAAAATACACATTTTCCTTAAATGAACCAACTTTCAAGCGTTTCAAGAAACTTCAGTTAAAATCGACAGTGAATCACAGTGCACCTCAAACGTAATTTTTTTTTTTTTTTTGTAACTTCATTTATTATAGCAAATTCGAAACATTTAACTGTGCTGCAAAAATGAGGCTGACTTATCTTGCTTTCCTGTCATGAGTAAAGTCTCTCTCTCTCTCTCTCTCTCTCTCTCTCTCTCTCTCTCTCTCTCTCTCTCTCTCTCTCTCTCTCTCTCTGTCATTAAAGAAAATGGTAATTCAAATCTTGTTTTTGGCTTCTCCTTTCCGGAAAACCTTCGGTTTTTTCCTCTTTTCATTTCTTTCCCAGCAGAACCTGGCCTTGAATTTCAGATTTAGTTCCTGAAGCCGTAAGTTTTTTACTGGGAGCTACAAAACAAAGGAGAATGGAAATATAATTTTCCCCTGTAAAAATAATATATATATATATATATATATATATATATATATATATATATATATATATATATATATATATATATATATACATACATATATATATATATATATATATATATATATATATATATATAAATATATATATATATACATATAAACCCTCGAATTTATTTTACCATCTCTATAGGAGCGTGTATAATAATTTGATTTTGCCTCACAATTTAATGAATAACGAGCCCATGATTTGTAGTGATTTGTAGGGCACTAAAGGATAACACCCACCAAGGGGTAAAGTCATATGTGATACAAAGAAATACATGCTCATGGATTTATATATATATATAATATAATATAATATATATATATATATATATATATATATATATATATATATATATATATATATATATATATATGTAGATCCATGCGTATGAATTTCTTTTTGTATCATGCGTGACTTTTTACCCCCTGGAGGGTGTTATCCTTTTACTGCCCTATAAATCACAACAAATCATGGGCTCGTTATTCATTAAATTACAGAGGCTATATATATAAAAAGAGGCTATATATATAAAAAGTGTATTAATATTATCCATGCCCGTTTTATTAATGCCAATATTTTCTTACTGTTCATGTCGAGCAAACTGTTGGTGGAAATAGCCAGATTATAGACTTTGTTGTTGAAGGCCAATGTACCATGGTACAAGCTGGATATTTCAAGGTATATATATATATATATATATATATATATATATATATATATATATATACACCTTGAAATATCCAGCTTGTACCATGGTACATTGGCCTTCAACAACAAAGTCTATAATCTGGCTATTTCACCAACAGTTTGCTCGACATGAACAGTAAGAAAATATTGGCATTAATAAAACGGGCATGGATAATATTAATACACTTTTTTTGGGGTGGGGCGGGGTTGAAGCATCAGAAAAAGGGAAAGTAGTTTCATTCTTCTAGTCTTGTGAGCCAAATATTATTTAAGATTTGCATTCGCATCGGACTTTTCTGTCCTCATGCTTTAATAAAAACTTTCCCTCTGTAAAAGTTTATAGATGATACTCCAAGAAAATGCTAAGATCTTGAGGGAAGCAGGTGATTGATTCATCTGCAAAGAAATACATGAATTTACCTGCCCCCAAGTTAAAAACTCTCTTAACACCGGTAATACTGGGGTTAACAAGAACGAATAGAAAAGAAGCATTTATCACATGTTACCAAATGATGAGTAAAACCTTTATTTTTAATTATGCATACATTTTCTCTCTCTCTCTCTCTCTCTCTCTCTCTCTCTCTCTCTCTCTCTCTCTCTCTCTCTCTCTCTCTCTCTCTGACACACACACACACATATATATATATATATATATATATATATATATATATATATATATATATATATATATATATATATATATATATATATATATATATATATATGTTATAGTCAAACTTCTGAAATCAGTCATTTCGTGAAATGACTGAAATTTCAGGCAGATAGCGAAATGCACTTAGGGACATTTGATCGCCCTAGAGCTAGTACTAAACACGGCGAAATATTTTGACCCCAGGGACTAGTACTAAAACCCGGCGAAACAGTGTAGGTGACTCACTGTTTCGCCGTGTTTAGTACTAGCTCTGGGGGATCAAATGTCCCCTAAGTGCATTTCGCTATCTGCCTGAAATTATATATATATATATATATATATATATATATATATATATATATATATATATATATATATATATATATATATATATATATACTGTACAATATATATATATAAAGGCTAGCAACCTCATCCCAAAGATTTGCTGAAAGCCGGAAGGTTAACACCCGTTGAGGCTGCTCCCTGAAGGGGGAAAATGATTACGGAAATGTAATAAGTTTGTGTGTTGTTTATTTATTGTTTTTCCGTGTGTAGTTCCCTATGTTTTTAATATGGTAACCATTTATTTCATGCATATAATGTAGTTGTTGATGGTCCTTCAGTGCTGTGCAATCTTATACCGCCTCAACATAAAGAAAAAAAATCTTGACTTCACACACGGAAGAGTCTAAAGAAATATCGAGGAGGCAGAAGGAGAAAACCAGGAAATATTCAGAATTCAGGAAATATCATACGATGTCATTTGATCTTGGCCCAAATGTTATGGAGTGCCTCTTGGAATGTAAAATATGAGACAATTCAAATTTCTGGGATATCTTGTCCCGGGAGTCCACGAGAATTTTAATGACCTCTTGTCAAAAGTCAATCCCAATTTGGATGGAAAATACCTTTAAGAATTTTTCCATTTTTCGTCGATCTATTACTTGTTTTGCATTTTCAGGGGTTGCTATTTAAGTAGTATTTCGTTTATTTTTCGGGCATTTAATATATTTGAAAGTTTGCTGAGTTGAATGATAACTGTGTGGAATGAAGTAAAAGAAGACTTGTCATTTCTTTGTCAATGAATATTTAGTTTTTAAATTTGTTTTATACTGAACTGATAGGGGGAAATAATACTATAATTTCTTTTTACAGTGTAAGAGACGAGGATTACGAAGTAAAAAGAAAGCTTAAACCTCCGAAGCATTTCACACAATGAATGGAAGTGAGTGCGGAGAATATAATGATATAATGTGTTACGACACGAAAATTTACTCCATACTTGAAACACAACATTTTTTTTAGAAAATGAGGATGTAAAATGGTGTAAGGTAAAAAAAAAAAAACTTGCGTTGGCAATCTTTCTTACACTAAGATTTGGAAAATAGCCGGTGATTAAAAATTTTCCCTTTTTTAATTAAAAAAAATCAGAACAAGGCTTTTTCCCAGTTTTAAAGTAAATACACCAACCTGGCAAAATGTACCTCCTCCACACAGCCCGTTGAACTGTGTGTAGTTAGAAAGTTAAAGTTTAAAATCTTGCTGAGAACAGAAAACGAATACTTTCTTGAGTCGCATCCTCTGAGGTGAAAAAACATACGACTAAATAAGAGTTTCACACATACACACGCAAATATGTATGTATATATATATGTGTGTGTGTGTCTTCATAAATTTTCCCAATTAAATGAATATAATAATTTAAGGAGCATACGTATTTATGCCTCGTAGAATACATTTCAGTGGACTGCAGGAACGAACATGAAAGGCATTGACTGCGTATGAATAATACATGCGATGAATATTTATGAAAGAACTAGGGTTTTACAGGAAAAAAAAAAGTTTTAATTTGTCAGAAAGTAACCAACACGAAAGACCTAGGCTACTTCACGAGAGAGAGAGAGAGAGAGAGAGAGAGAGAGAGAGCTGTGAGTTTTTGCCAAATACGCGTGTATTGAATACATATCCAACGTGGGTTTATGTAATCCTTTATGTCAGTGCCTACAGCTGGCATGGGATTAAATGGCTAGTTTTCACATGGAAACTATTTATCGATGAGGCAGCATCATGAACACAGGACCTACTTCGGGTTCTATATTGTTGCAGTATTTACATTTGAGCTAGATTTACACGGTTTACTGCTGCATATTCTTCCTCTTGCATTTAATTACCTCTTAAGAGTGCCGGTCTTAACAGCGAATCCTAAGAGCGTTTTAATCTGTCGTGTATTGTAACAAGTTAATGTGAGCTGATAGTGTCATCTATAACTCAAAAGCAACACACTACTTGGAGCAATATTGTTGCTTATTATGGAATATAATATATGCACACTGTGTGCACAACTGGCAGCTTAATAAACATTCGCTTCTCGTTCCGCCCTCAGACGGGAGGAAATGAGGCCTGTGTCTTTTGTGTTGCCAACCAGAGGGGACAAATTGTTCCCCTTTTCACTGCTGGATCCGACGACGGTTGGTTTTCAAGACTCTATGATGATTTTCTACGCAGGAGAGGTTATAGTCTCAGTTAACGAGTCATATGTCTCCTCTTTTAGCAGAAGTTAATTTTCTTTTATCCCTGAGTTTGGCTGTTCCATTTCCTCAAGAAAGCAGAAGAGATCGATATATGTTTTAATCATTCACAACGGCTCTCTTTTATGGTATTCACGCATCCATAAAGTCTTGTAGGATATTTTGCAGGAAAAAAAAATTTCTCTTGCACTAGGATGAAATCCGATAGCCTATTCTCATCATCTAATGTACCGGTTTCAGATATCCTGCTAATAAAGGTTTCAGTATCTTGCAAAACCCACTCTCCTGTTCTCTCCTGTCTAGGTATTGTGTTCTCCAAAGAAAAGGTCACGCTTATTTTATCAGCACTTGTAATCCTATGCCTTTCCTTGCATTTTCCGCCCGTAGGGGGTTAGTGCCGTCAGTGCACCTCATGTGGTGCACTGTAGGCATTACTTGAGGTTCTTTGCAGCGTGCCTTCGGCCCCTAGCTGCAACCGCTATCGTTCCTTTTACTGTACCTCGTTTCATATTCTCTTTCTTCCATCTGACTTTCCACCCTCTCCTAACAAATGATTCTTAGTGTAACTGCGAGGTTTTCCTTCTGTTACAACTTTCAGACCTTTTACTGTCAATTTCCGTTTCAGCGCTGAATGACCTCACAGGTCCCAGTGCATGGCCTTTGGCCAAAATTCTATATTCAGTTTAATTCTTTATATTTTCTGCTCATAAAAGGCGATGAGGTTCTTAATACTTGGAGAAAGAGAGCGTATCTAGCCTACGTTATACTCCAATTTGGCTGCTGTGCTTAAAGCTGTTTTGTTTCATTGTTCAACATTGGTTCAAGTTATTCGGCGCTTTGAATCGAACGCCGTGACTAGTAAGCGTACTGGCGTTATGCAGTAAATAAACCGATCGTGGGAAATGTCCAGTGTTATGCAAAGGGCCGTCACTTCCACTAAAATTTCTGAAACCATTCTCTGTGTCCGGTGCATGTTGATTCTTGTTTTTCTAATTATTTCAAAATGTTTTTATTTTCCAGAGATATCTAGGTTATAAGAATGCAGTAGCAGTGATTGACATTTCCTTTGATTTACCACTTTGCAAAGTAGCATGTGAAAAAGATTAATATTAATTGAAAAATTTCAAAGAATTTATAATGGTCTTCAGAATTTATTCGAAATGGATTGTAAAGTAATATGTGAGAACAATTGAAAATAATTAAATAGATTTAAAAGAAATAATAAAGTTCTTTATTAATCTACTCTCGATGTATTTTTTCTAACTTATTCCTATGCAATATCGGATAAAGCAGAATAAACCTGCGAAGTTTTTGCATCATTTGATGGTGTATTAAGAGAGGAATGTATGCATAAATATAGCACACCTCTTTGCGCGATATTTTGAAGCGATACTTAATTTTCATTGCTATTATCATCGGGTTTATTTCATAGGGTTTCCTTCCCTAAATTCTGATGCCAGTGCAAAAAGCAAAATTGTTGGATAGACTTTAGTTTACAATACAAATCCAGAAATTTTAGATGGATTTTATTTTACAGTAAAATTGGATATCAGTAATTTAAAGAGTACCTAAATGATGTTCGGTGAACATATAATTTTTTTTACAGTAATAGAATTTCAGAGGTTTTGGAGGGATTTCAGTATATGATAAAATATTAATAATTTAAAAGTTACACTCACCATCAAAGTGGTTGCCTATTGAATTATACTCAATGAAAATTCCGTAAGGTCTGAGCAATTTTTAGTGTCGGATAAACAAAGACTGATCGTTTAAAATCCCATTGTAACTCTTCAATGTCTCATCCCATACCAATGAGAGGTAATTATGATAATCTTTAAAAAAGTTTTTTTTCTTTTAATTGTACTTTGGAAGACCTTAATTTCAGATAGTATACACTCTCAAGATCAGTACCGGTAGATGGAGATAGAGCAATTCGCGATAAACTAATATCAAAGGGTATGGTTGAGAGATTACCTTTTTTAATTACGGCTGAACACGCTCAGGAAGTAATAATTAGGCCGTAATGAGGGCAAAGATCAGACTCTGCTCTGTACACAAATATTTGATCCTTAAGTAAACAGGAGCATTGAAGGACTTTCTAAACAGAGACTATTTTGGAAATCAGAAATGTTGATGGGTGCTGAATAAAAGGACTAGAGGAATTGGAAATACTTAGTAAAGATATATTTAAAAATGTGATAAAATTTTTAGACAAAACGTCCAGTCTCGATTTAAGCAATAAAGAGACTACTTATTACAAAATACTTTAAAATAGTTATATAATACATTATTGTAGTTCCTAACTTGTAATATAAAAAATACTCTCCAGTAACAAGGACAGAGATCAAAGGCTTTATGTATTTCCTTCCTTGCTTACTAAAAGTCGCTAAAGCTCATTATGACACGTATTTCCTTCCGATTCTGGAGATTTTTGGCTGTCCAAATACAAGAGTGACTTTTGGTAAATACTTCACAAGTAAAATATAATATTTTACCCTTGCAAAATAAAGAACTTTTTATAAGTTCGGTTTTTTCTCTTATATTAATGTTGACAAATTTGCAGTCTTTGACAGTGCAACTTTAATCAAACTGAATTTTGTTGATGCCTATACAACAACAGTTCTTCCCGTAACTTCACTTATCACTTGATATTGAGAATGTGTTGGTTGTCCTCTGTCCATTTCTTAATATTTTAGGATAGGCGTGCTACTGAAAACCTTCACATCCGAATGAAGTGAACGAAGAAATTCTTCTTCCAACGTTGAGTTCGAACCCACGCTTGTTAGAAGACTGAAGTTAGCGCTTGACACTTACGCCCGATAGACTGATAAGGATTTACTCCAGCACATACGTGCGTATGTCTTTCGTCCTAAAGTTGAAATCCCCGTAGAGATGTAGTGCCGTCAGTGCACCTCACCGGTTGCACTGTAAGCATTAATAAAGTTTCTCTGCAGCGTCCCTTCGGCCCCTAGCTGCAACCTCTCTCATTCCTTTTACTGTACCTCCATTCATATTATTTTTCTTCCATTTTGCTATCCACCCTCTCCTGACAGTTATTTCACAGTTCAACTACTTTGAGGTTTTCTTCCTGTTACACCTTTCAAACCTACCTACTTTCAATTTCCTTTCCAGCGCTGAATGACCTCATGGTCCCAGTGCTTGGCCTTTGGCCTAAACTCTGTACAGTATTCCTAGAGTTGAAATAACCCCATCCTCACCATGGTGGCTCAGTGTTAAGCATCCCTTTATTCAGGCTAGAATATTATAGTCTGCTGGTCATATCCTTCAGTTTTATGCATTGTTTTAGTATCGATGGCCTCTTAAGTTCTCTGTTGTTGGTAAAACAGTACTAAAGTTATGGTGTTAGTTTTTGGGTGAAAGTAGCCTCACACACTCAGATGAAACACACTGATTTCATGCTACATCTTACTCTCTCTATTCAAAACCGAAACATTTTCCATGTTTCCTCGTCTTTTAAACCAACTATACGCCTATCCTGCTATATGTATATAACCCAGAAAAACTAATGATACAACTAAAAGCTATCTGCTAACAGAGGGTGCATAGTGGAAATAATATTTTGTGTTAATAGGTCTACCCACTGGTGACATTATTCTTGGCTTGCCTTCTCCATGACCTTTGCCCTAACTATATTCTAATTCAGCCGCCCCTCTTGCCAGACATCGCATGATAATTATTGTTGCAGGCATGGCGCATGCAGGAATTGCTTAATAAAAGATGCAAATTCCCTAAGAACGAGACATTTTCTTCTGGAGAATTCGCAGTACAGTATATTACTATTAATAAAGTCGATGGGAAAAAATATGGCAAAGAAGCTTACTTGAAGATAGTGAAAGCTTCGGAGATATTCGTCAGGATAAAGTTCGGGAAATGTATATAAATGAAGATGAGAGGAATACTGTATACATTCATACTTAGTTACTGAAAAATTTTACTATGAGTATACGAATATCCAGCTAGCCGTTGAAAAAACTCGCGAAAAGTGTGAAAGTGATGCACCATTAAAATGTTCAATGAATGCAAATTATGACAAAAATATTTCAAAGAAAGAGTCCCAATATATGTCTATAAAGCCTGGGCTTTCATCGTTCCTAATGCTCAGCTAATTCCGATATTAAAATGTCCAAGCTCTCCCATCAATATGTAATACAAATTAATGACTCGTGTTTGCTTCAAACATTTCCATATCAAAATAGTCAGGCCTTTGTAACACGGTGCAATAGCAATGAATGGTCTATGATGAATTATTATTCCATATCCAGATATTTAAAAATTCAATAAAAAGAGGTTAAAAATGGACGGTGTCACGCACACATATATACATCTTTGTCTGTCTGTCGATATATATGTTTATGTGTGCATATGAATTTGTTTGGAATTCTCTTCCCACCTCTGTTTTTATTACTTTCGTACATATTCTCTACTTTCGTACATATTTTCTTCCTTTAAGAGGCAGGTCTATAGCTTCCTTCCTCCTTGATTAAGCCTAATTCTTCTTCCTCTCTCTTCCTTGTTTATTCCCTCGCGTCTTGGCAGTACAAGGGCATTAGAATGGCCGTCTCATGGGCCTTTATGTACTTAATAAATGTAAAAAACACGCGCACACGGACAAGGAGAGAGAGAGAGAGGGATTTAGGATGCGTGGCAAACCGTTGAAGTATTTTGTATAATTTCATATTGAACAACGAACGGCACAATAAATTCGGAAGTTACATTAAAACAGTGCAACTGTGATACCCAAAATGCTGACATCGCGGAAAATACTTGTATCTCTATTACGTTACAGGTTTCGATAAATATTCAGGCATTTATTATATTTCTAAACTTAGGTTTTCGAAAGAATGGACGTTCTTAAATACGTTAAGGTTAGAAGCTCTTTATTTAATGTATAAGAACATTGATGCATTTGCCGTCATGTCTTTGCATACATATATGCACATACTGGCTTGGTCACGCAAGTACACACACACACACACACACACACACACACACACACACACACACACACACACACATATATATATATATATATATATATATATATATATATATATATATATATATATATATATATATATATATATGTAGATAGATAGATAGATAGATAGATAGATATACAAACACAAATGTAGGGAAAAATTAATACAAAGGTGTATTTTAACTAATGCAGTTCATCATAGAAGAATCTCTGAAGGTACGATTATTATTTTTATTTAGCAGTTCCTTATAACTGACAAAAATAAAAGAAAAAGAGAGAAAGAAAGCACTTCCAAATGAATACCTTCGTTAAAGTTTACTGCCTGGCCGAACTTGTCATTAAAAACTCTAAGAATTTTATAACGTATATTTTCGTAGTTGTTTGCACCATTTTTATTCGTCAGCATCTTCATCAAAATGAAAATGATTTAGTCTTTTAAAGAGGACAGAGATGTAAAATTGCAAAAAAAAATTAGGCGCGAATAGAGAGGTAGGAAAATGATTTACATTCTTGACTCTCAAATCTAATTGCGATGTTACCGGGATTTGTTTGCCACAAAAAGATATCTTTGTATTTATTTTATTTTTATCTCCTACTAGACTGTTTTTTGCTTTGAATAATTTTTCAGCTCATGATATCTTTACATGATATTAATTTTGTTTGGCATAAAAAAAAATCTTTGTGTTATCTTTTTAATCTCCAACATCAAGAATTCTTGCTTTGAAGAATTTTTCAGCTTCTGATACCATTATACAAGAGGAATTCAGTGTAGTGATATTTATCTTTCTGGTCTAAAAAAAATTATCTAGTAACATTTAATGCCATTTTCTTGCTTAAATCGTCAGAAATGCGCTTCTGTTCTGAGGGCAGTGATACCATGAAAAACAAAGAGATTGCACTTAGTTTAGATAAAAGAAACGCATTCCCTTGTCGGATGAAAAACGCTTTTATAATAGGATACGATGCTTAGAGTTTTATCTCAGCTAAGGCGGAGATAAAACACTCCCAAACAAATGTGACATTAACTGGTTAAGTTCACCGTTTCTTTGTAAAGAATGTCGCCAGGCATTTAACTATTAGTCTGATTCCCTAACATTTTTGTGTAGGTTTTCTACCGGAAGCCTTGAATCCGAATCTGAGGACGAAATAAAGAAATTCCTGCTCCGGGAGAAGATTCGATCCTGGGTTTGAGGAATGAAGTCGTGGATGGTTATAAGTGCTGGAGAAAAGGGTTGCTAATGCTAGCTAGACTCCAGTTTCTCCCGCACAGGTTCCACCCCCGGCGCAGGAGAAGAATTTCTTCTTTTCATTACCAAATTCGGATTACAGGTTATGAAGAGAAGTTAGGTGTTCCCTACATATCAGTCTCTGTATTCTCATGTGTTTTAAGATACTGAAGTTTCAGCGTCAGCAGGATCACATTACAGTGCTTATACACAACAGACACACACATATTATATATATATATATATATATACACATATATATATATATATATATATATATATATATATATATATATATATATATATGTATATAGATAGATAGATAGATAGATACATACATACATAGATACAGATGTGTATTTAAACTTGCATAGTTAGGATTTCATGTCAAAGGTTCCTTGCGGTCCATTGAATCTTACTTTGAATTTCACAATAACTCGCATGATTTTCTCTCTTCCTCGTTAGACATCTAGCAGGTGAAAGAATGTATGTGCTTAAGATTTTGTACGAATGGGAGTTTTGAAATCTACCATTAGATCATTAAACAGTAAGTCTGTTAGTGTTTTTAAGTATAAACCACTAGAGAGTTCTAAATGCACAAATATGTTATCAAACAAAAACTTTTTGGGAATTTACTACTCATTTTAAACTAATTCTGTTTAACCGAATTCAGATATTTTATTCATAAGAGCTTACATATTGTTAAAAACCTTGAAAGGAAAACGTCATGAACTTGAGAGCTCATATGAAACAAAAACATTGGTCAAGTATGATTAACATATTACATAGGTCCTTTTTTTGTCTCGCATAGTCCATATATAATGTATATATTTAGGGGGGAGGGGAGGTGTGCATGTCAATGAAGGGAAAAAGCTTCGAGATCTCACATCATCCTCGTCATTTGTGAATGAATGCAGCGGCACTTTGTACTAACACTCACACAGGCAGCAGCCTTTGTTTTCTAGTAGATCACTGCTTTTACTTCCATGCCATTCTAAACATACGCCAGCATCAACAGTCTCGCGTTGAGGACCAGCTGCTCGATATTTTTGTGTGTTTTCAAAAGCATTTCAAACGATCATTGTAAAACCTGATGTATAGCATGAATATAGACGAAGGCTGTGCTAATTCACCACACAAGAAAAAATGCATTTATGAGCCCTTATCAGAGTCGCAGAGATGCTTCTTAACTAGTATGTACTATAAGAGTTTGCTGTGATATATGTGGGTGCGTAGATCATTGGGATCGCATTAGCAAGTCCGTGGTTTGATTCCTGCTTGCCGCCCACCAGTCGCCCCAATGGTCATTGGATGCCAGCATCGGCTAGACTCAAGACAAGGATATTTGGCTATCTATCTATCTATCTATGTATCTATCTATCTATATATATATATATATATATATTATATATATATATATATATATATATATATATATATATATATATATATATATATATATATATATATAGGTGTGTGTGTGCATTCGTTTTTCTGTTGTAACTATTTGGCTTATCGAGCCATTGTAAGATATAATTGCAATACCTCCTTTATCTTCTTTAGTCTTCTTTCCCATGAGCGTCTTTTTGACATTTTTTTCCGCTCCACACATTTACTAGGCAAAAACAATAACAAACCGAGATAGCTTTTCTTCGATATTCGCCTTCTGAACGGTAGTAATTTTGTTGAGGTCGTTTGATATCACGGGACTAAAACTTCCAAGTTTTTTGTTCACATTTCTCACTTTTCAGACAGAAATTTTCTGTTTCCTTTTGTTTTTATAGAACCTGGAAATTTAACGTACGGTGAACTGGTTTCATTGTTCCTGTAAGAGTCAAGCTGTAATTTACATTCCATTTATTGTTGACAAGGATAAATGGAAGTCCTCTGCCTTATCGTTAACATCACCCTACCGTCCAATTTTCGACTGTCTGTTGAACTGTCTTGAGCTGCTTTTAGGCGTCTCTGCACGTTTGTACTTGGCACATTACGTGCATGTTATTACCAAGGATTCCATGACATCATTAAAGCGAGGCTTTTAATCCCAGTGGATACCATGTGGGAAAGAGTGTTAGTTATATACTTAGCGAATTTGGATTATTTTCAGACGTCCAACAATACGATGTTGTTTTTATTGGAACTCCCCCGTTATTGTTGGAAATCATTCTACTTGTAAAAATGACTATTTTATACCTAGATCAAATAACTTGATAGCCATGATAGAAGCGTAAGTTATAGGTGAAGAAAAAGGCTTGAAATCATTTAGAGCATAGGATAGGGTGGTGGTGGTTATTTGCAAGGGCCAAGAATTACCATACATATGGCATACGAATGCATTTGAACTTGATATTGTATAATATAGGGTAAGATATTGCCGTAATGCTTGTACCATAACCTTGTGTAACACAATCACCAATAACATAATGAAAAAATTTGGTGTAAGAAAGTGGAAAATATGAAAATTATACCATGATTATTGCAAATAAACGGGCACAAAAACCCCACGCACTTATAAAGCAAAAATTAAAAAATAATAATTTAATATTTCTGAGAGTATTACTGCCAACTTTTTCCTGAATAATGAAGAACAAAATAACATAATTATATACAAACTGTTTACATTATCATTAGCAGGGAAGATATTTCTGTTGTAGTGACAGAGGTAAGAGCGAGACACGCCAAATCATTTTTGTTAGACAACACGAATAAATTATAGAGGAAAGAACTCCAGGAAATGTTCAGGTGTAATTGAAGACACCAAGTTTGTTAAAACATAAGTGCTATCGAAGTAATTTCTTAAGAAATAGTCATGAAAGGGTCAGTTAAGTGGTATGAGAGAAATGCATAACACTGGTAGAAATTAATATTTCAGTAATATTCTTTATATATATATATATTATATATATATATATATATGTATAAATATACTTATACTGTATATATATATATGTGTGTGTGTGTGTGTTGGAACTAGTGGTCCAGTGGATATGAAATCCCCTCTTCGGCGAAAGGTTCCATGTTCGATTCCCGAACTAGCTGGCATTCTTTAGTCCAGTTTTGTAATGTCCTTTCCTGTGCAGCTGTTAACCAGGCAGGGGAAAAGCACTGAGCTAGCAGCCTCATCCCAGAAGACAGTGGTTAGGATGCCTCCTATGTTTAATTCCCGAGTGAGCTGTTACGATTAAGACCCATTCTGCTTATTCCTTTGATAACTAAGATAACCTAAAGCAAATTGGTTGGTTATGTACCCGGTATATACATGACTATGGTGGTCCGCAACCATAAAGGTGCCTGGCATGGGGAAGGCATATGCTGATTCTTTAGATCTTAATTTTCGCTTTTTGAAGGTTCGTATTCTTAACTATTTATAAATCATTCATATAAATGCACTCTCACTAATGGCAACTTTTATATTCTGCAAGAAATAAAAGTATATTGGTAGCCCTGAGTTTTCCCTCGAATTGGTTTTGTAGACAAATGTGACAAAAGAAATGGGGAAAATTGCTTCAAATCGGATTACTCAAGTTCAATCCCATCATTCAGAATTATTATTGGAACGTGCGCCTGGAATGTTGGCTTTTATTATTGGGAAGAAATTGGTCCCATTTTTCAGGAAGATTACAAATCGGAATTAAAAACAACAAATGATTTAGAATGACTGCTTCCTCTTTCATTCCAGAATGTATACTTTCTTGAAGAATAAGCATGAAATTGCCATTTGCTTATTCACGTTATTCCTTTTGCAAAAGAAAAAAAATAGGTGAAAGGCATGAGAGATACTTTTCGAATGCCTTTTACGTTCTCTCTCTCTCTCTCTCTCTCTCTCTCTCTCTCTCTCTCTCTCTCTCTCTCTCTCTCTCTCTCTCTCTCTCTCTTTTGACATTAATTTGAAATAAATGGAAAATTATTTACGAGATATTAGGTGTAAAGGTACCATCATCATGTACTGATGATATATCTCCGTAAATATCTCCATAAATATCAAATGTAATAGACAAGTCGAACCCCTAACATAATTAGACCCATTTCAGTCTTTCGTGCACGCAGGCACTACTTCATTCCCTGGCTGTGCAGGACTTTTCTTTCTAATACTTCAGTCTATGCTATTATCATCAACCTGTTATCATACATTTTTATCTGCACTACAAGAATACCAAGTATACTTCAGTCCATATTTTTACCATACTTTCTTAACATCTCTGCATTTCTTGCCCTTAAGTCCCTGATACATCACATATGCTTAGTAGGCAAAAGAATAATTTCAACATCTTCCAGCTTATTTTGGTTAATAGTGAACATGTACATTTCACATCTTCATGTATCTTTCACCTCTTCAACCCTCCTTACACCACAATCATACATCAGTTATGTTTCGCAGGAAAATTATCTCATAAACTTCCAACTATATTTTCATTAGTTTTCACTCATTACTTATCTAAAACAGAGAAGGTTCAAAATTCGTTTTTATATTCCAACTTCAGCCTCATAATTTTTGCATACTGTTATCTTATCATGATATGTTATACCATAATTTTTTACCCGTGTTGTTGAAGATTATTCTTAGATACGATTTTGGGAGAGGCCATGGTGATGTTGATCTATACTACGTATCGTAGCTAAACGTGAGACGAAGTAAAAATGTCCGAAGCAGATATAAAATATAATGTACGTAAACCGATTAGTTGGTTTACATTCAGACCAAATGACGATGGTTTGACTTCGCGGAGGAAAGAAGAACACTCCAAAAAGTTATGCATTTTCACATTTGCATTTTTACTCAGGCATCGAATAGCACACTCCTAGAGGCGTTGTTCTTGAGTTTTTAGTAGAATCTTCAAGAATTTAAATTGCGACACAAATCCAAGCATTTCATAACATGGAATCGATTAAAGTAGTCAGTGAAATGTAATGAGCTAGCTTCTGCTAATTTTAGTGTAATAAGTTGTTGCAAACGGACTACACACAGTTATACTTATAAACTAGTAAAGTAAATAATCAAGTAACTGGGAGATATCTGGCGTCGTGACTGCCTGGGTTATCAATTAGGTAAGAGGAATCCTTTTTACCTCTAATTTGCTCTGCCAAGACTCGATATCCACTTTTATTACCATACGACATCAACCGTGAATAATTTGCAATTAGCCCAAGTGGGCGTCATGTCTGAGTCGTGCAACAATCAGCTCACGTTGGCTAGGTTCGTGAATTGCGCCGTCATATCGCCACCAGTCCACCCAGCTCTAAATGGGTACTAGCGTTTTCTGGGGTCAAGCAAAAGGGTGTAGGGCTAGCAGCCTCACTTCTAAAAGAGTGTGTTTGAAACCAAGAAAGCTGAGTCCTTCTGACGCCACCCCTTCCAGATGGAGAAAAAGATGAAGAAAAGCGAAAGGCTAAAAAGTGGCCACCACAAACATAACAAAGAAGAGTCCATTCGCGCACAGCTTTTGTCTTTGTCTGACCTCAAAAGCCATCGGTGGAAATATTCGAAGCTGAATGTCCCTTGAAGCAACTGCGCCCTTTCCCATCACATCTTTATACGTCGACGTGGGCTACCAGAAGGGCTTCCCCAACAGTATCAGTTGCCCTCGATGGCTCTAATGTTTCCTGACTTGAGTGAGGTGGAAAATACACCCAAAACAATTTTGTTCCCTCGAGTGAGATCCAGTTACCGAAGTGTCCGATATATTTCACTATATGTATTCCTTGTAAAGTGTTTTTTAAATGTGAGATTTGGATCTCGTAAAATGTATTTTAGTTGATTGAGACGGTACCTAGAAACACTGACTATTCGCTCTTTTTCTTTTTGTCTCTCATTTCAGCCTTGTTGGAAGTCACCTTTTTTATATTTTTGTGTTGAATTAATCTTAGGTTAATAATAACTTTCGTTCTTTAAAGGATTTTAATTAGTTTATACCACACTAAGCATCATCTTCATGTCACCTTAGCTGTCTCATGAAAGAAATGATAACAATGAACATATTGTGACCGTTTGCGAAAAATAAAAATGCTTTATTTAAACATATGCTTCACATTACCGAAGTACTTATGTGAATTAACTGAATATAGCTCAGTAAACATGTTCCATATTATCTGATTTCTTTGGTGAAAGAAATTCATTCACAAAATACATACGACATATTTCTTATGCCCAGAAATAGATATGAGAAGTCATAGCAAGCCTCCCAGCCCTTCGATGCTGCCACAATTTGCGAAACCTAACTCCTTGTTTTTCCGTCACTCGTCAGCGAACAGTGTTCCAATAGGCAGCCCCAAGCACCAGTAAATACGGCAATTAAGAGCAGCCAAAACACGTACATTACCGCAAGGGGAAGTGAGAGCTCCCAAAAGCTGCCTGCTCCGTTTTCTTCTTCCTAATTAGACTAATTCGTACCCACGTGTAACAATCATAGGCGAGGTCACGCTACCAATTAGATACATTGTTAGTAACAGTGTTTTCACCGCGAGGGGAGTTCTTGGATAGGTAAAAAGAAAATAGGTAAAATTCAAGCATATCCGTAATGAGGTTCGGGTATCAAGGACTAATGAGCCTATTAATACGGTGGAAGAAAGCGATACTAGAAGAGCGAAAGCGGCCCGTGTAAATGCCAGATACAGCACGTAATATAGCTGATGCATTTCATCATGTATTCCGTATGAAGCTATTAAAATAAAGTTTTTATTTTATTCAGAAATGATTCTCTCTCTCTCTCTCTCTCTCTCTCTCTCTCTCTCTCTCTCTCTCTCTCTCTCTCTCTCTCTCTCGGGAGTGAGGATGGAATGTTATGTCCATATGTTCATGTACCGTTAAACCCAATATGCATCCATTGACTAGTGCGATAAAATATGAAGGTGGTGGTCAGTCGACTGTAGCAATAGAGAGAGAGAGAGAGAGAGAGAGAGAGAGAGAGAGAGAGAGAGAGAGAGAGAGAGAGAGACATGGGTGCTCACTGTTTTCTTCACACTTTGTATTATCTTCCAAAAAATATTGAAGTATGTGCCAAGTTATTCACACCCAAAATAGAATGGAACTATTTATCATATTTCTCTCTCTCTCTCTCTCTCTCTCTCTCTCTCTCTCTCTCTCTCTCTCTCTCTCTCTCTCTCTCTCTCTCTCTGCTTGAAACAGTGACTGTAGAAATCGATGACTGCACACATCTTTCTTTAAAAGTATCAAACGTTATTATACAGTTTAATAAATTTTAGATGGCAAGAACACTTACTTATTTTTTTCACATTCTCATATGTATTTTGTTATGTATTTCTTGTTATCGAACAAGTCAGTATGAAAATTGTTTCATTAGTGTTTAAAAATTGCTGAAGGAAAAAGGAAATTATATGTTATATATATATTATATATATATATATATATATATATATATATATATATATATATATATATATTTATATATATATATATATATATATATATATATATATATATATATATATATATATATATACTATATATATATATATATATATATATATATATATATATATATATATATATATATATATATATATATATATATATATTTATATATATATATACACACACACTCACAGATGTAATAAATGTTAAGCTTAATAAATAATTATGAACCTTGTCCATCAACCAGTCTTGTTATCAGAAATTTATGCACAACCAAAATTATTTACGTGTTAAAAGAAAAAAAAATTAAATAGGTGAAAAGTAAAATTAGAAATTATAAAAACTAATCTCCAATAAAGCCATCAAGACAGTAATTTAACCTATAATTCAATATCACCAAAAACAAATCAGCGAAAATGTTCCCAGGTGTATAGTCTAGTGCTTTCACTCAAATGTACGATAATGGAACGACGTGATGATTTACATACAATCTCGTGTACCAAGCGAGAGTGAGAGGCACTTGTGAATTAAAACAGGGATTTAGGCAGTTATAGTTAGGCTACTTTATGGTCGCAATATATATATATATATATATATATATATATATATATATATATATATATATATATATATATATATATATATATATATATGTATAAATGAAAAGTTTATAGGTCACAGGTATTTTATGAATTACAATACACAGTAGATGGTTAATTAACAAGTGTGGCAGAAAAACTTTCTAAAAATCCTTGAGAGGATGTTTAGCTGTTATCTGACATATTTCCTAATTAATTAAAATTGTTACATCAGGTATTCTCAAGACGTGGGAACTTGCCACATGACTTCGTGAGTTTATTCGCCAGAAATGTCCAGGTTCCAGTGTAAACGTGTGTATGTGCGTTTCTTTTGGGCAGAGTTCCTGGGTGTGAAGGGATTAGCTATGGAAAATATGATCATTCGAAGACCAACACTAAACATCATTAAAAGTCTTCAGTGAAGATTCTGTGGTTCGAGACCTATCGATTAAGACTGTGAACATTGCTGTTTGGAGGTAGGAACCACATTAAATTTCTCGAACTGTAGATTGCTTTTTTCATTTATACATTGTCTTTTGTGTCAAGCATTTATTGTATTGTGTGTACTTTATAAGCCATCAAGACAGTAATTTAACTTATAATTCAATATCATCAAAAACAAATCAGCGAAAGTAAAAATCAAGTACTTTCACTCAAATGTATGATAATGGGACGATGTGATTTACAGACAATCTCATGTACCTAGTGAGAGTGAGAGACACTTGTGAATTAAAACAGGGATTTAGGCAGTTATGGTTAGGCTACCTTGATGGTTGCATCATATATATATATATATATATATATATATATATATATATATATATATATATATATATATATATATATATATGAAAAGCATATAGGTCATAGGTATTTTATGAATTACAATACACAGTAGACGTTTAATTAACAAGTGTGGCAGATAAACTTCCTAAAAATCCTTGACAGGATGTTTAGCTGTTATCTGACGCATTTCCTAATTAAGCAAAATTGTTATGTCAGGTATTCTCAAGACGTGGGAACTTGCCACATGACTTCGTGAGTGCGTTCGCCAGAAATTTCCAGGTTCTAGTGTAAATGTGTATGTGCGTTTCTTCTGGGCGGAGTCCCAGGGTGTGAAGGGATTAGTTATGGAAAAAATGATCATTTGAAGACCAACATTGAACATCATTGAAAGTCTTCAGTGAAGACTCTGTGGTTCAAGACCAATTGATTAAGCCTGTGAACATTGCTGTTTGGAGGTAGGAACCACGTTTAATTTCCCAAACTGTAGATTGCTTTTTTCATTTATACATTGTCTTTTGTGTCAAGCATTTATTGTATTGTGTGTACTTTATAAGTAACATGGGAGGAATTCCCATATCTTTATTTTTATGCATTTTGTTTAATAAGGGATTTATTTGACTTCTTCAGATGTTTTGTTGAGAAAGAGGTTAAAGATGTACTCATTGGGAATGTACTGGACTTTGACTTATTTTGACCTATTGTGAGTTACAGTGCAAAGGCATTAATTAGTTAAAATATGATAGACTGTAATATGATTGATCTTTTGGGAACTTTAGTATTCCATTTTATTTCATCTCTTATTTCTTGCAATCTAGTTATGTTAGATTTTGTCAAATAAATTATTGTTGGTAAAGCTTGTTTCGCTGTAGACCTGAGAGAGAGAGAGAGAGAGAGAGAGAGAGAGAGAGAGAGAGAGAGAGAGAGAGAGAGAGAGAGACAGAGAGAGAGAGAATGCAGGGGGAGTAGGTACAGATATGCACTACCAGTAGCCTTTTTGATGCGGTCACTATTCAAACTACCAACAGATGGGACTTCTCGATCTTGTAGTAACAGGTGAACAATGGAATTTCCTCTCGACTGGGCAACATATATATATATATATATATATATATATATATATATATATATATATATATATATATATATATATATATATATATATATATATATATATATACACATACATATATATATACATACATACATACATACATACATACATACATACATACATACACACACACATAGAACAGAGCGGAAGGAAAGTTAGACAGTTCCTATTAACCATCCAAAAACTTAACATTATAAAAAAAATTATATGTGACTGGATACTAATCAGATAAGGTGATATGTCCAAGAATCAAGAAAGCCATTCGTGTCAAGGTAATTTCTTTCTTCCGTGCATGAAAGGTTTGTTCAGTAAACGAGTAAAATTAGGAGGATTAAAGGAAGGATAACAGAGGAAAAAGGTTAGGAAGAAAAGTAAAGAGAAGATGAAAGAAGGCATAGATGAAAACAGAAAAAAAGAAGATAAGAAAAAACACCAAAAATGCTATTTGCTTTATTATTGTTGCTGCTGACTCCGACACCTTTGTGCGTGATGAAGCCAACCGTGATTTTGATAAAAAAAAAAAAAAAAAGGAACGACGAATTCTTCTACTTAATTTCGTTTCACAGCATTTCTGTTGGCCGAGGAGATTTCTCTTTCTGTTCTACCTGAAGAAGAGTTTTCATGCGTTGTATCAAAATTACATGACGTGAATAATCGAAAAATATTTCCAAATTGATATGTGTTATGTGAAACTGTTCTTGTCAAAGAAATAATATAAATTTGCTTACATATTTCTCTACTAGTGTTCTTATCTTGCAACAAAAAAATGTGGAATGAAAAAGAAGCGCCTCTCTCACTTACACAAACGCGCCACAGGCAACTTGCTCTCCAGAAAATCTGTTCCAAGACTGATGTTACGGGAAAATGTCCCAAGGATATATAATAATATCTTCTCTTTGCTTAAGTGTGTGTGTGTACTGTATACTAATATTCAACCATTGTTCTAATTATAAAAGTGAATTGGGCAAAAGGAGCAACACTTCCTGACAGAAGCACAGTAAAAAACCGCAACCTAATAACTGGTTGATGGTAGGCCGGGACAGACACCCGACCTCGTAAACTTGTGCTGAGTCCGGTACCATTCGGCCACAGTCACCACCTTAGCAAGATAGCTCGTTGTACAAAGTGGTCATGCCATCCTTACGCTACCAGATACACGTCCACACACACACACACACACACACACACACACTATATATATATATATATATATATATATATATATATATATATATATATATATATATATATATATATATATATATATATATATATATATATATATATATATATATATATATATATATATATATATATATATATATATATATATATATATATATATATATAATATATATATATGGTTTTCGGGGCATTTTCGGGGCACAAAGATGTGTGAATTAGCCTACTGAAAATACTGGGTACTCTTCGTTTGTTTTTAAACTTTTGCTGTGGTTTCACCAGGTAAACGGATTATATGCATATTTGTACTTTTGTAGTGATATGTACGTGAACATTTGAGACAAACTATTCTGCTGATTAAATCTGCCAATTCTTTTCACTGTAAACGCCAAAATGACTTCGTAGGTCCTAGGTTTCCAGTACTTTTGCATATATTTTCCTCTGAAATTCTTGAAATCGTGAAAGAAAGAAATGAAGACATTTTTCTTCCCAGGTTGGATTCGAGCCCAAGCGGGTTAAAAGGCTGTTAGGAGCCATCCTGTATTCTTGGGGTTATGCTGATCTCATTCTTCAGCTGCCATAAAAGGATTTACTTACATGAACATCAATATTTGAATTTTCGAAATCAGTCAGTTTCTTTGCTAATATCTTATGACGAACGCTTTAAGATAACTTCTAATATCAGCAGATTAGGAATATACTATGACTAAAATAAATCTATCATACTGCCATTCATGATCTTTGTTGATTAATGCTAGGTAATATAAACCAATCCGTCAGGTCGTACAATACCAACCAATTTGTAGAGATTATTGAGACATAATCAGGAGACCTTAATTTGTGTGTCATACAAATTAAGGTGATTTGTTTGTATCATTCTATTTCCTCATTGGACGGGTGGGTACCGTTCTCAGCTAGCACTCTGCTGGTCCCGCGTTAGATTCTCCAACCGGCCAATGAAGAATTAGAGGAATTTATTTCTGGTGATAGAAATTCATTTCTCGCTATAATGTGTTTCGGATTCCACAATAAGCTGTAGGTCCCGTTGCCAGGCAACCAATTGGTTCTTAGCCACGTAAAATAAATCTAACCCTTCAGGCCAACCCTAGGAGAGCTGTTAATCAGCTCAGTGGTCTGGTTAAACTAAGGTATACCCATGGCCAGTACCTACTTCATTAATTTCAGACTTATTAACATTATCTCTCACAGGTTGCCTCGTGGCGAAAATATGATCCAACACCTTGTTGAGTCCTTATCGGGATAAACATAAATCTTAGTAACATGATGTGGCCGTTCGTCCTTAGATACTATACATAAAGATGAAACAGTTATAGTAGTGTTCGAAAATATACCTACTGTCAAAATGGCCAGAGTTTATTATGTAAATCTGTGAATGGATAAATTTATAACATTTGTAGGCATTAATTAAGAAAGTCTAGTTATGGCAGTTTTTAGGATCCGCTTGCATCAACCAGATGACTAAGAGAGTATCCCCTGGCAGTAACAGACAAATACAAATAGCAGAAAATAATTGAAAAGACCGGTAATAATACATGGTAACTCTCCTAAATGCTTTTTCGGTTTAGTGCCGTCATTGCACCTCATGCGGTGCACTGTAGGCATTACTTAAAGTTCTTTGCAGCATCCCTTCGGCCCCTAGTTGCAACCCCTTCCATTCCGTTTACTGTAACTCCGTTCATATTCTCTTTCTTCCATCTTACTTTCCACCCTCTCCCAACAATTGACTCATAGTGTAACTGCGAGGTTTTCCTCCTCTTACACCTTTCAAACCTTTTGATGTCAATTTCAGTTTCAGCGCTGAATGGCCTCATAGGTCCCAGCGTTTGGCCTTAGGCCTAAATTCTATATTCTGTTCTGTTCTTACTAATCATCACACGTTACTCTGTCCTTTACTTATACAGCAAACTCATAGTCTTAACAAAGTCTTGGTTACAACAATTCAATTAAGTTAGACTGTCAGTTATACATGAAAGACGTTGTATAATTTATGAACGATGTCTTGACAAATTTTAAAAATGAAAATTATTTTTAACCTTTAAGACCGGCCTCAGCGTGTAATACAGGCGGATTACGGCACATTCTGTACGACAATCATTTCAGTCTGCTGTCCACATAAAAAGGGATGATTAAAGTCTACACAGTCTAGGTTCTCAGAAACACGGCTATATTACACTTAACACAACTGTATCCTTCTGTTTCCATTAAAGCCACCCACTTCTCCTGGCACATTGAGGTTGAGCTTCGTAAAGTACAAATTACCTACTTTTATAACATTATTTCTTACTATATTTCTAACTCACTCAAGAATACTCCACCATAATACCTTGTGTTTTCTGTAATGTAAACCAACATGAATACATCTTCATTCAACCACAATTTTTATTTTGCTGGTTGTTTTTTTTTTTCTTTTTTGGGGATTTAATAGTACAAGTTTTTCTTTTTGAATGCATATCGGTCGTTCACCATTGATTTTTGTCCTGTAACAAAGTTATTCGTGACCTCTACAAAGCCTCGCGTGAATGATTAAATTTAATAAGTTAAAATGGTTTTTATTCTCCAGAACGTTTTTCTGCTCAGAAACTGGGACGTTATTGGGTCGTTTCTTGATCACCGTAGTATATCAGAGCTGTCAAGGTGGCAAGTACCGACACTGAGGTTGTTATGTACCGTCAAGAATTTCAGACCACGGTACTGCCCACTTGTATAGGGGCCAGTGGTAAGAGGCTGGCTCCGGGTTTGGTGACGATAAATCTAAACGTAGAGTCTATTTCCTTTAGAATATCGTCGTCATATACATAATGCATGTAGATACACTGTTGTGTTATATCATGCGTTTATTTTGTCATAGGATCCCTTGTAATTGCAATAAAATGTACCTCATATAATATCTTGAACTGTAATGCCACTCGTAACGTGAGTATTTTTTTTTTTTTTATCATTAGCCCTTTTTCTGATGATGCAATAATCATAAGTGACATTGCTGCTGACTTGAAAACAAGCTTGGACTCAGAGAAGACTATCATATGACTCAGCCGCTTTTTTGGTAACTCGCCTTTAATGTAAGCATTTTTTAAAAGGATGTCCAGTATATCACTAGCCTCATGCATAATTCTTTTCTCATTACGCCTCCTCTTTGATCTCTTACCACTAATATCACGGTATATTTTTCCCTTCATAATATTCTCAACATTATAAACACCTAACTATTAAAAAACATTTAGAAGTATTCGTACGGAATATGTCACTGAGCTCATTTTTTGTGAAACTAAATATCAAGACCTTTTCGGATCAAACTATTTATGGTATACACACACACACACACACACACACACACACACACACACACACACACACACACACACATATATATACACATATATATATATATATATATATATATATATATATATATATATATATATATATATATATATATATATATATATATATATATATATATATAGCCCGATATCGAATAACAGACGTTACGCGTTATTCTCATTCAAGCAATCAGTCAAACGTCGCTACGAAGAGAATGTAGAAAATTCCCCATTTACAGCATCGGATCCTAATCATTCCATAGCATAGTCATTCATAGCCAATACTTGTCTGCAAAGAAATTAGACTTAATGAAACTGAAAAATATGACATCCCCAAGGAACATTTTGAAAGGGACATGTGCGCATGTGCACAGTATCTAACTCGACATAAAGTACACCCGGTCCCACTGCACAAATAGGTCACATTTCCGCACGTTCCAATACTTGAGGGCTCGCACTGAATTGTAGGGGATAAAACTTTTAAAGGGGATTTACTTTGTTTACATTAGAGGATCTTTTTTATACATTAAGATAAATAGGGAGATATAATAATAATATCTATCTATCTATCTATCTATCTATCTATCTATGTGTCTATCTATATATATAGATATTATTATTATATCTCCCTATTTATCTCTATGATTATACTTCCCCACTTATCTTAATGTATAAAAAAGATCCTCCAATGTAAAAAAGTAAATCCTTTTTAAAAGTTTTATCCCCTACAGTTAAGTATGAGCCTTTAAATATATATATATATATATATATATATATATATATATATATATATATATATATATATATATATATATGTGTGTGTGTGTGTGTGTGTGTGTGTGTGTGTGTATGTTTTTCCTTGGCTCAGTGGTAAAGCACTGAATGTGAATAAACAAGGTACATGGTTCATTAGCCAGTCTGTTACTGCTAGGTGACCCAATTTTGATTAGGCACAAAGGCCACCTGTGGTTGAGGAAAATGTCATGGAATCTAGTGACCTCATCCTTGTATAATGGAAAAGACATGTATGTATATTATATATATATATATATATATATATATACATATATATATATATATATATATATATATATATATATATATATATATATATATATATATATATATATATATATGTGTGTGTGTGTGTGTGTGTGTGTATTATAAATATATATACACACACACACACACACACACACACATATATATATATATATATATATATATATATATATATATATATATATATATTTATATATATATATATATATATATATATATATATAGACCCTGTGTATGTGCTTTTTCCTGTAATTTTATACTTGATCCATCATGATCAATGTATGTCAATTTTCATGGAGAAGCTTTAGAATTTTCTTTTAATTGTGGTACTGTGAGGTCTATATAAAAAACAAAATAGAAACTTTCAAGAACGGACGGAAGAAAACATTTCTGACAACTTTTTTTAGGCAATCACAGACCTCACGCTGGGAAGCATCTCTTTCTCGTCCGGAAAAGCCACCAAGCTCCATCTCAGCTCCTACTTCAGCCATTTCTTCAACGGCGAGGTTGATAGGGAGCCAGAAAATATTTGTGAACCAGAAGAGGCGTCCTCCACCACCCTCCCTCTCTCTCTCTCTCTCTCTCTCTCTCTCTCTCTCTCTCTCTCTCTCTCTCGTCCCACACACACACACACACACACACACACACACAACAGAGAAAGAAAGAGAGAGAGGGAGAATAAGCGACAAAGCAAAAGATGACCATTACTCTTTACCACTAATGTGTAAAGTTTGCTGCTATCTAAGTTTAAAAGTCTTCCTTTTACTTTAAGATATAATTGTTTCGTAAAAAAAAGAGACGAATAGATACTACCGTACTTTTCCCTACAATAAACGCTCACTTTTGATTAAAGTAACTCGATGATATGTTATGGTATATAACGAAATTTTACGAAAAGTCCATACACTGCACCTCGTCAAAGGAACAGACATTGTGCTTTTTGCAGCCTTTCAGAAAATCCAACAATTCTTAATATGTGTTGAATTATTTCGTATAATAACATTCAAGAGGTATTTGTCTTTCCATATCTTACAAAATAAATGCCTAAAACTACAGATTGCAGTAATATTGATTTCCATAGTGTCACCGCGCTTCTGTATGTGGTGAAATATATGATTATGACGATATATTTACAAAATTTACCGACGCCACGGTATAATAAATTACGAGACAAGTTCGATATTCGCAATATATTTTGGAAATCGGAAAATTACCCGAGAGAGAGAGAGTGAGAGAATGCATGTTATTGTTGAATTAATAAAAATATGTATAAACATAAACAAATATATGCTTTGTGTTTTTTATACCTCAATCTAGAGGGCACGTTTTGAGTTTAAATGTAAAAAAAAAAAAATTTCGATTTTTTTTTTACATTTGAACTCAAAACTTGCCCTCTAGATTGACAAATAAAAAATAAATACGCAGCATATATTTGTTTATGTTTATACATATTTTTATCAATTCAACAATGACATTCATTCAACAGTGACATGCATAACAACGCACACATCCCCTGAGGGACTGTAATTCCACGAAACCACCCAAGGTTATTGACGTAGCGTCTCCCAAGGCACCCAAGAGGATCTGGGGTCATATAAAGTGAAGCTATTCAAAATTTAGTAGACATACGGCTTTATCCCAAGTAGCCCCATTAAACCGTCTTCCGTTTTTAAAGACCAAATGTCATTACAAAAACAGGCTCTGAATGTTGTCAGCAACATAAAGCAGCAACTAATTTCTAGGCTTATTGCCTTTATAGTTATTTCATTGTTAGCATAATACTAAATGTACATTAAATGGAATGGGTAGTTGGTATGTTTTAAAGCTGATTGTGTTTCTGATTTAAAACTAAGAACTGATGCCAGAGGCAGAACACTACCAACACGAGAAAAACTTACAGTACTGAAAAACACTGACAGTACTGGTACTTTCCAAATTAACTTACTGCACTGAAAGAGAGAGTAAAAAATAAGGTTTTCATAGCAAGAGTGACCGCTCTCTCCGTGCATAAGGCTTTATTTTACCACATGAAACAAAATTGAGGTAAATTCAACATATTCTGTAGCAGAGATAAAGTTATAAGATCATTAGCGTGTGAGGTGATTATCGCCGAAGTCGTATGGAGACGGGAGTTATTACAGTTTTTACAAGGTATAACAGATATCTCTGAAATCTCCCGTAGCTGTGTACAATTACTCATTAAAAGTGCCCTGAAAGTGTAGAATTATCATTTAAAATTCTCATATTAGAGTAAAATTAACTTTTACAAATACCTCTACAGAGCTAATTGTCTTTTTAATTACAAATACCTCTACAGAGCTAATTGTCTTTTTAAAATCCGTTGATAGCGTAACTTCACCCTTTTATAGTACTTGATATCATACAGATCCCATTTCAAATTCCCTTTACATCATACGTGATAGCGTACAGGCAGATTCCATTCAAAATTCCCTTTATACCTTACAGATCACCTGAAAGGCCTTGATTCTTGACTGTTAGTTTGTGTGAGTGTTTTCGTTTGAATGTGGATCCCCAGTCGATATGTAATATAAGAATATGGAAGCGTTTGTTAATTAATTTCACTTGACATGTAAGAAGAGTTAATCGTTTGTATGTGAATATTCAATCAAGATATAAGAATATTTACTCGTTTGTATGCACATACTTAGTCGAAGTGTCATATTCATTCTTTTGTATGTGAATGGCTAGTCATAATATAAGAATATTCAGTTGTTGTATGCGAGAAAGAATATTTTCGAAGTCAGCTTCAGTCAAAATAACAAGTAAAATTTCTCAATTTATGAAATTAATACCGAAGAGATGTTTAATAAGGAACAGAATCATTTAATGTATATATTCGTGATTTTCGACGGCTGTCTAGATCTCCTGTTTACACATTTCGAAAGATTGATCGCTTTCGAATCCCTAATTATTTTTTAATAGGGAAGATTAAATGTCTTCATCCTCCGTGCTTAGTTCATAGTCAATATTTGCTCTGAAGATAAAAGTCTACTCAACTTCAAAATGCCATGACGAAAATTTTGATCAAATGATGTGATGTCGACAAGGCTGCCGGTAATTATGCCTGAGAAGATTAGGGGGAATAAGAAAGAGCTGAGAGAATTATTATTATTATTATTATTATTATTATTATTATTATTATTATTATTATTATTATTATTATTATTATTATTATTATTATTATTATTATTTTGCAGTGATAATATATAATGCATTGCTGTGAATTTCTTTACTCCAGAATCTGGGGGACACATTAAATAATTTTGCAACTGCTTCATTCGTAGAGCATATCAAGTACACTGTGTACATCCATGGTGTAGGTTCAATATTGCATTAATGAAAAACCAAAACATTCCATGCGTATAACGCCCATACTAACATGATATACACATGAGCTATACAAATAAAAGTAAGTTTACTTGACTGTGTTCTAGAGCAAAGAAACTGGAACCTTAAAATTTGGGAATCTGTGGTAAAAAAAAGTCTGAGATACACCTCTTGCTTTGAGAATACAAGCTATGTGGCCTCCAACAGGCTTAATGCCGTCGAGTATGACGTCTTGCTATGGCCCAGCAACCATGGATATCGACTCAGCTACTCCAGTCATTTTATTAAAATTTAATTGAAAAAGGGTGCCGTGAAGTCCCATAAAGATAAGGCCTCAGTTAAAGTAGATACCATATGAAGATAAGCTATCATTTCCCCGAGTGGTATAACTTTCAAGAGGCGAGTCTGCAGTTTCTTTCGTCATTAGGTTTCAGTCTGTTTCTCTCAGATTTTATGCTTAGGTTGAAGCGTAGGCTTGTATGTTATGCTGCAGTTCTCCTATAAAAAAAGCCCAAACTAAATCCTAAAAGGTTTTTAAGGTTACCAAACCTATATTTAGCTTACATAAGGAAGTAAAATTTTCGGTTAGACGTTAGAAATAATACATGAGAAGATTCGAATGATTTATTCAAGAAAATGCAAGTCATAATATCGTTTTGATTTTCATTAAATTAGAATATATTTCAAGCTCGTAATGCGAATTGGAATTATTGCTCTGAAATTTTTTCCAATAAGAGATTATTGCATCAGCTAAAATATTGTAAGAACCGCTTGCTGCTTAGTAACCTTCCATACTAAGTTTAACGTATTGTTACAGTAATTGCAAAAGGGCAGAGTAATGTGTGCCGTAATTGGAATTACAAAAGAACATAGGGCTAAGAAGTAAATTTAAGACAGAATATATAAAATATTGTTTATTATCTTCTTTAACATTGCGATCTTCTGCCTGCTTGTAATTTACAAGTTTTACGCTTACTTTCGTCCCTGTACTGTTGTAGTTTTTGGTACAATGCAATGACAGTCTATACTGATTCCATACTTATATGAAACATGTGGTATCTACGATTAGGTTATGTTAATTGGAGCCAAAACTAAACCAAACGCTGCTCGTTACTCTCCAGATGTCTTCTTTTCATTTTCCCAAGTTTTCAGACAAAAAATTTCATATTCAAAGACAGTTGTCTAGTCAGTTCGTCTTATAATAAATGTTCTCTCTCTCTCTCTCTCTCTCTCTCTCTCTCTCTCTCTCTCTCTCTCTCTCTCATATCTTGGCACCTCCTGGCATCTCGGTCATGATCAATAGTAGAAAACATCGACTTAATAGTCTTCGTGGAAGTTTCTCAGCCACAGGTGGTCATCATATTTCAAGACGGATTTCGGCAGGAGATGAAACTTCCGGCCGTTAATATTCTCAACTTTGAGGTCAAAGTCATCTAGGAAGCTTTTCCTCCAACCAGAAGCTTCCGCTTTCCTTCTTGCGCAGCGTACGTACCCTGCCAGAGGGCCATCCCTCAAAACTAATCAATTGTTATTTTGACAGAGGGATGGAAAAATCTCTCTCTCTCTCTCTCTCTCTCTCTCTCTCTCTCTCTCTCTCTCTCTCTCTCTCTCTTATGCCTCGTGGTAGCACACGTAAATCACAACACAATTACAACTATGTCTACTGGGAATTAGTTTCCTTACAATCTGGCAGGCTCACCATGGCTTAAATAGTGAAATACGTACCTGATTGTAAGCCGACTCTTGTAAGTCGCAGCCGGATTGGAAAGAGAGAGAGAGAGAGAGAGAGAGAGAGAGAGAGAGAGAGAGAGAGAGAGAGAGAGAGAGAGAGAAAGCAAAAAAAACAGAAGTGAGTCATAAAGAAAATAATTGTATTTTCTCTCTCTCTCTCTCTCTCTCTCTCTCTATGTACGAGTATATATATATATATATATATATATATATATATATATATATATATATATATATATATATATATATATATTGTAACTCTTGGATCTTGTGTGTGCCAACACCATCGAGTAAAAATGTCCGTTCTATTTGTTTTTCCGAACGATTGCTTGAATGTAGAAACATTTTAAAAGATACGCGGTCAGCCGTTTTCAATTACCAAGACTAGCTGTGTTATTTTCTGTGTAATGTCTATGTTGTCTTTTTTCCTTTTTAAAATCCATGTTTGTTTACAGTTCAGCAATTCTCAACGTGTATACTGTTATATCTTATCACCACATTCACCGCGGTTATTGAGAATTACTTTTGCATGCTTTCTCTTTGTATTGGTAACTCGACCATTTCGGCTACCACACGCGTGCAGTGAATTGGATTTTATATTCGTATATATAGTCATTGACTATCCGGTTCAACATCGAACATCTGTTTGAGTGTCCAGCTACTAGTGTCTGTGCAGTAGATATTTCCAAATTACCTTTACATATACTCACTTCATTTAATTAGAAAATCAGTTAACAGTTTTTTCGCTTCTTATCCCTCTAGAAATGTTGATACGTTTGCATATATTCTCTATTTGATACTTAAATTTTCGATGACTACAAACTGGATAGAATTGACTGACACCTTTCTTACATTTTATGTTGCAAGTTCAATATGTTTGATGTTCAATGCAATGTGCTACTGATTTCTGTCTAAGTAAATTTTAAAGATCTTGGAATTTTTTTTCTCTTTTTAGGTTTACTGATACTAAGTAATTATATGCCTATGACCTCCCCTTTAAAATAATTTCTAGTTTCCGAGACCCATTTATACAAGATTCATGTAAAATCATAATTTTTGTCTAGTTACTATAATTTTCCCAATTGTTTAAGTCATAGAGCATAAGGACAACCAATAAAGATAAATATTTTAATTAATATCATCCAATAACGCAATATGCCAAATGGAGTTGGTACACGTTTTTTGCACTTCCTATTTGCGTGTGCGGGTAAGACCCATTATCTTTCAGATACCCGGATTTCGGAGCACGAAGAAGTCAGTATTCGTGACAAACAAACAGTACAAACTTGATAGCCTTTCGAAGCCCCACGAAAACCTCGCCACCCACTTGGGCAGACCCAGATCTGTTGGAGTTTATTTGCAATTTATTATCATTTGATTTATGAGCCTACCCCTAAATATCCTTGAAGTTCAAACTTATCTCATAATGCCTCGAATGCTGGAGCATTATAAATTAAGAAATATCTGAGAAACTGAACAGGTACAACAATAATGGATGAATACCAGTCATATTCACGTGTAGTTTATATAATAATAATAATAATAATAATAATAATAATAATAATAATAATAATAATAATAATAATAATAATAATTTGATTATTAGTATTTTAATACTACCATCGCTTTTATTAAGAATGAAGCCTTCTTAGTTTACTTACTTACAGGGATGAAAATAGTGAGTTTGTAGACGGGTTTAATAAATTAAATTTTCTTGTATTTCCTGTGTACTTAGGAGCAAAATTAATATGATCATCATTATTATAGACTATCACCATTATCTTCCATTGGTCCCTGATAGGGGGTTCAAAATTGGGTCTTTAAAGGACCCGATCTTCCCTCGGTCGTTGTTGTTACAGTCTTATCAAGACTTTCAAGCTGACTTGATCCCGTGCTGCAATTTGGCCTTCAACCGAATTTCCGTCCATTCTCCTACTGGAGTTCTGTGTTGATGAAGTCGGAAAATGTAGAGGTCATAGAACCCAAATCAAAGTCGAATCAAATCGAATTTTCCTTTTGTCTGCTTCAGTGGTATTCTATGTTGACAGAACAGAAATTAATAGTCAAAAGTGAACTTACATCGAATTTTCCTTTTTCCTCAGCTGAATTTTAAGCAGACGAGGCTTACACTTTCAAATAGGCTGCTCGATCTTCAATCAGATGAATTGAATCGAAATTTTGCTGTTTTTTTTTTCTCACTAGAATTCTGTGAAAATAAAGGCAGATACTTATCACTGGATCCTCAAAGTTAACATGAGTCGAGCTTAACCACTGGAATCTATGTACATAGGGTTAGAAATTTTCAGTTAGTGCATTGTCAGTTCAAGCTGAATTGAATCGAATTTTCCTTCTTTTTTTTATTTACCCTTCAGCAAAATCATGGTTTAACAGGGATAGAAAATGTTCAAAGTTAACTTAATTCGAATTCTCTTCTTTTTCTCAAGTGAAATTCATGCAGGTTAGGGCAGAGAGCCTCAAGTACTAGACCCTCTGTCAAATTTTTAAAGGCCGGTGATTATTCCTGTTTTGAACCATAAATCCAACAAGGCTTTATAATTGTTTTCCCTTGAGGAAAAGATAATTTAACCATCAAGGGAAGGCAATGCCATAATATTTCATGTAATACAAATTAAAATCATGAGTGACTTGATCACGTTTCCGTGCATTGAGCATCTGAACGCTAGAAATGTTTACATAGGTCTGAATGCTTAATCACGAAATTGCTCAAACAGTAAAACAAATGTAAAATGGCTACAAAAAAATGCAGTGCGAAGAAATATTGAATATCTGCAGTTGCCATTGCGATTCAATTTAATATTTAATAATTTTTAGCAGTTGCTGTTTTTTAAGGTGCACGAAAATGCTGCTCTGATATATAAACAGAAATAAATGTAAAAGAAATGTATTCCGCCAATAGTTTTTTATTTTACAATCTGGGCAGTAAGGCACGATTGTATTTGCATTTATGCATGCATACATCCAAGAGTTTTAGAACACATTCGGAATTTTCAAAAAACAAAGGTCTTTCCTTTAGTTTTCGTATATACATATGAAGTAGTTCTGCTGTATGCGATATTATTATTATTATTATTATTATTATTATTATTATTATTATTATTATTATTATTATTATTATTATTATTATTATTATGTTGTTGTTGTTGTTAATATTAATATTATTTTATTGCTATTATTATTTGTGTTGCATATGTTCCTCATTATTATTGTTGTTGTTGCTACTGCTGCTGTTGCATATGTTTCATCGTTATTGTAGCTTTAAGAAGAACAGGGAACTCTTTATGTATAACTTAGAAACCGAGTGGGTAAAATACACATAAACCAATGAGCATTACTTGAGGCATTGTGTTTTGACTCACAAGAAGATTAATCCAGTGCTAAGTAAAATGGCTCATGAATCTCGATTTAAAGCTAGAATTCTGACTGTGATCTTCGATAAAGCTTTAGCAAATACCGGCCACAGGATTTAGCTGTGTATCTTAGAAGATTAACAGTAGACATTCCTTTCCCCGAACATGCAGGGGACTTTTGCCGTGAGGGTATATCTCTTGTAATTAGATTTAGTGAAAACTTACATAAGTATACGGGAAAGAATAATTTTCGTTACAAGAATATTGAAGGAAACTATGAAAAATGAACTTCCATACTGGTTGAAAAGCCTGATAAACCATTTTTCTGCTTTGCTGTTAAAAAAAATACCTTTCCTTGAGAATATCATTTATATTTTTCTCGCTAGAAGTACTTGATAACATAGTAAAGGATTTAAACAAGATCAGGCAGATCATTTCTGTGCGATTTATGACATTCCAATTTATCTTGGTGAAAATTTCTTGCTGGTGGGAGAAATCATGGTATCAGTATGGAAAGAAAAGAAATCCTTTTTTACGTATAAGAAGAATAAATAACCAGTGACGACACATTCACGATAAAACTGAGAAAACATTCTTCTTTCCTGTAAACTTGAACGGTCCAGATTAAATGACTTTAAGCTGAATTAAAGGTCTATAAGAATTTGTTTGTTAGTGCATGTTATTTAACTTGAAAACTTGCAGTGTTCTAGAAAGGTTTATATTCAGTAATCCTGCCATGGCCTCCTTCACGGAGACTTAAGGAAAAAAGTTCCCGTGAAAACGAGATTATTCCATTCTGGAAAAGACACGCTCAGTAAACATTTGGTTTCGAAAGTTTGACATTTTCCTCTGCATGGAGAGTGAAACACTCGTTCAGGTGGAGAATAGTCTCAAATAATTCCTGGAAAATATTTCTCTCTAAGAAATCTTGAGATGAGCTCTTCCTTCCAACACAGCTTAAAAATTGTAATTACCCCCAATATTGAAGAGTATTTCTTTCCATCAGAAACCAGGAACATATCCTGGTTCCTTTGGGAAGCTTAATATCTCTAATGTTTGCTGTACAGACTGGTGATTGTATTCCTTTCAGGACGAAAACAAATATAATTTTTGGCTGCACTCCCACCCTAGACAGTTGATAGAGTTCTTTATTTTCTGTGAATGGTTGAAGATCACTCCTTTCTCACTTGATTGGGATTCGTTCGCCTTTCCTCCTCCTCCCCCTCCTCCTTCAGCTGGAGATGGGCTTCTTCATTTGCTATGAGAAGATGAAGAATGCTTCCCTCTCGTAGAATTATTATCCGTTATTTTGTTTTTCGAATGAACGTTGACGCATTCGGCCTGATGGATAGTAAGTTATATTGCACCATTTTTTTTATAAGTTATCTATCTATTTGTTTATCAAGTAGACTTCATTAAAAGAAAAGCACTTCTCTTGGCACTGGAAAACAAGTACTGACCTTAAGGACGTGACGTAATATTGCGAATATGGATTTTTACTTCAAACTATATACGAGTATAATGCAATATTTAGGGTCGCGTATCACGACTATGAGTAATAACATAGCACTTCTAAATACTTGAAAAATATTTTGATGTCTTTTTCGTTTAGAAGAGCTTGTGAGAAATCCTTGGTGGCATAAGTGACCATGTAATAAGTTAATTACCAATAATGATTAAATTAAGTTTTATCAAATTGTCAAGTAAATGCAAATTAATTTAAATCAAACACTGCACACATACATATATATAATATATTTATATATATATATATATATATATATATATATATATATATATATATATATATATATATATATATATATATATATATATATGCACGGAATTACACAAACAATCAAACAAACGTACTTGTACACACACATGTGTATATATATATGTGTATATATATATATATATATATATATATATATATATATATATATATATATATATATATATATATATATATTATACACAAACTTAAACAAATATACACACACGTAATTATTTATGCATATATATAATATATATATATGCATATACACTGTATATATGTATGTATATAAATATACATACATATATATAATAATTAAAAAATGCTTGTAGTTGAAAAGTGAGGTGGATCATGCTCATGGTATCGCTGGAGAAAAGTTTCTTATTTGGAAAAGGAAAGTTAACCTCAAAGTGGTTCTGTGGCTGAGAACATGAAATCTTCTGGATCTTGGTTTAAATCTGTCTAAAGAAATGTAGAGATCATGAGAGCGACCAGAGAAGGAAGATGTTGCAGAAGCTAACTGAAGGAGATTGAACATGCAAAAGAAATGTGATAAGGAATGTCATTACCGAACAGTTAAACGTGGAACGCTGCTGAAATTTTTGAGTTTTTCTATTCTGAAAAATCAGTATTTGTTAAACGTCAAAATAGAAGTCATGATTATGGAATGCAAAAGATCATTTGTTGGTACAAGAGATAGGATTAGATGCATTGAGATTCAGTATGAATGATATAAAAAAGATTATTACAATTATTAAATCAATTTTAAGATTTAATGACAGTTGTTCTGACCATGGGTCACGATATTTTCAGTGAGTTTCTTTTTATGCTGTTACTTAGTTTTGTTATTTGTTATTCATAGTCACGTCCCACATTGTATGTTACGAGGAGTAATTGCTCCCATTGTTAAAGACAAGTTCGGAGACATATCGAGCTCAGATAATTAAGGACCTCTTATGTTGTTGTCAGTCCTGTAATTGATTGAATATTGCATTTTAGATAGAATAAAAACTCCTTTATCACTCAGTGAAAGACAGCAAGAATTATTTAAGCTTTCTTGTTAACATTAATTGAGCGTTCGATTCTGTTAATCACGATATTCTTATGAGCAAAGTATTCAGTACTGCCTTCCGACTGTTCATGTACATTTGATTTACTTTTGGTATAATCAGTCGGTTAGCGGAGAATGTAGGTCTTGTTTCAAATAAATGGGAAACATAAAATGAAGCTCTTCAGAGGAGGAATGTCATGAAGCTTCTTATTATGAGTATGTAGCGACGAGTTTTTTAAAAATAAATCTGAGATGAAGGTTGGCTTCCGCTTAGGCATTTGAAGTCCAAATCTCATCGAATAGGCTGATGATATTGCCCCCACCCACCTTTTCCATATGTCTGCAAAAGTTAAGAGGCGCAGATTATGGTGGAAGGTCTCGATGTTGACTTGAAATTCAGTCACATAAAGACCAAGTGCGTAGTTGTTCATTTCAGTGTGAAGCAAAACGAAAACATCCACTTATTTAAGACTGCTCGTGATAAAATCGAATTTGAAAATCATTCAGATATCTGAGATGCATGATAATTTGTAATTAGGATTATAAAGATGAAATGGCGTAAAGGTAAGCAATTTTGCCTTCAGCTATAAGGCTGCGATAATTACAATGGTAATTTATTAAATAGTTTTGATGTGGTTCACCATAAGGATGTCAAAAAAATTTTAAGCAAGAAAATACTCATTTTTGTAAATAAGCCTAAGATTACGACAGCATTGCGGTTGCTTGGTAATCCGTGTGATTTTATTAAAATCCTTTTGTTTTTCCATACAGCCTCGGTTCTCTTGCAGGAAGTTTACGAAAATATAAAGAAGTTTTGTGACACAGATTCTTTAGTCTATAATGATGAAGATTCCATTATAGCAGTAAGTGTTTTTTTACAAAAATATCAAACAGACAATAAAAATCTTTATGCATACATACACACACACACACACACACACACACACACACACACATATATATATATATATATATATATATATATATATATATATATATATATATATATATATATATATATAATATATATATGTATATATATACTATATACACACACACACACACACATATATATATATATATATATATATATATATATATATATATATATATATATATATATATATATATATATATATATATATATATATATATATATATATATATATATATATATATATATATATATATATATATATATATATATGTATATGTGTGTGTGTGTGTGTGTATGTGTACATAAAGATTTTTTTATTGTCTGTTTAATATTTTGTGGAAAACACTTACTGCTATAATGGAATCTTCATCATTATAGACTAAAGAATCTGTGTCATAAAACTTTTTATATTTTCGTAAACTTCCTGCAAGAAAACCGAAGCTGTATGGAAAAGCAAAATCATTTTAATAAAATCACACTGTTTACCAAGCAACCGCAATGCAGTCGTAATCTTAGGCTTATTTACAAAAATGGTGGACAGCCAATCTAATGAGTATTTTCTTTCTTAGAATTTTGTTGACGTCCTTATGGTGAACCACATCAAAACTATTTAATAAATTATTTACAAAAATGGTGGACTGCCAAACTAATGAATCTTTTCTTGATTAAAATTTTGTTGACGTCCTTATGGTGAACCATATCAAAACATATATATATATATATATATATATATATATATATATATATATATATATATATATATATATATATATATATATATTGTGTGTGTATGTGTATGCATGTTTCATTTTGGCAGTCTTTGTTATCGTCCATAACAGTATACTGTATACAGTGAATGTATATTACGCGTATATATATATTATATAAACATAAATACACACACACACACATATATATTATACACACACACACACACACACACACGCGTTTTATTATGATATTTCGTCATAATCACGTAACAGTAGCGTACTGTATAGGGCGAATGTATATTTTAGAAAAAGTAATGACATTTTTTAGATGTCTTATGCTACAACTTGTTTGCTCTTGAATATGTTTTATGAAATTATAAGTGCTACTACATTTAATCTTAGACTTATTTCATGTCAGTATGTATATATTCTGACTTCAGTTATTTTTTTCATCACTGTAGGTCTACCTATCTATTTTGAATATGAAATAGGGAAATATATGTATGTATGTATGTATGTGTATATATATATATATATATATATATATATATATATATATATATATATATATATATATATATATATATATATATATATAATAATTCCACAGCAGGATGTTAGAATTCAAGGTAATGGCTGAATCAGTGATAATGAAGGAATATTGATGAATAATAATGAACCTCGCAGCATCAGTCTTTCACTAAAATTATAGAAATCCCTTGGTTATTGTTATTATATACAGATCTGAGAGTAAAATAACGCAAAATAGAACGGAAGGCAGTAACATTTAAACGCAAATTTTATAGAGTATGGCTAAACAAGAGCATTTGGCGCCAAATATCACAGAAAAGCATTCAATTTAAATTGCAGAACATATAGCTGAAAACAGCGACATTTGAAATCCAGTTGCCCAAAAGCATTCCGAAAATCATTAAGATTAAATTCTCATTGCACGTATTTTGAAATAGAAAAAATTATGTTTAATCACACAAGTTGCAAAGGGAGCAATGTTTACAGCAAAATTACTACATTTAACAAAATTTATTATTTTATCTGGTACGCACGGTATGATTAAAAAGGCAATATTTTTGGTGGAATTACAGAAGGTATGGTAGAAAGGTCACAGTTTTAGAGAAATTACACATTCATGTAAAAAATGCAGAATTTGAAGTCAAATTATACACATTTTTGATGAGAAAATTCAAGAGGAAAAAGTCAACTTATACAACTCACAGAATGTAGCTAAAAAAAAAAAAAACAGAAATACTCTGAGTTAAATTACACAAAGGATAATAAAGGAGTTGCATTTTAAGTTAAATTGTATAAAATATAGTTAAGCAACAAAGCAGAGTATAGCTAAACAAGAGCAACATATAAATTCAAGTTGCATAAAGTAGCACTAAACAAGGACAACATTTACTTTCGAGTTGCACGAAGTATCTCTAAACGAGAGCAACATAGAAATTCAAGTAAAGCTGAGCATGAAGTAACATTTAAATTCAGCCAATGAAGAGGTATGAGAAGAAGAAGAAGAAGAAGAAGAAGAGGACGAACCGATGACGGGATTTAGGAAGGAAGGCTGAAAAGGCAAGACTGACTGAGTGACTTACCCAGAGGAAAGGGTCGAGGCGAGCACCGCCAGAAGGAGGAGCATTCCTACCACCTGCAGCTTGCTGCTGCCTGTCATCCCCTCCTGGCGGGCCATGTCGTCTCTCTTCTTCCTTTGGAGGCTCAGGCACTCCCTAGGGACTCGAAGGAGACCCATCTTAATCTCCACAAAGCTCCTTCCTCTCCCCCCCTCGCTCTCCCTCTCTCGCCCTCGATGTATCTATCTCGTTTTTATATCTTTTCTTACTTTCGAACTTTCCAGTCGAGACTGAATTTCGTATGTGCTCTCCGGTTCCGTTGATTTGACCTAGGGCTTTTGAGTTTTCATTGGCCTGGATCAGCCTTTTTAAGGTTCACACTTTCAAGTCTCGTAGTCTCTCACCTAATAATGAGCTTTTAATTCATCATAAAATGCGCTGTTAAATCAGAGGAGTCGCCACTGAAATCTTTTGTCAATACATATTTTTTAATTTTACAAAAATAAAGCAAGTAAAGTCTGATGACTTTAGCAAACAAGTGCCCATATATGTTTAAAAACTGTTTGAAATTTATTATACACAAACTTGAATTGCACATTCGCATGCTTGTTTTCTAACTGCATGCATTAAGATCTATGTATATTTGACCATGAGATAAAACTTAGTTTATTTATATGCGTTAAATAATAACGCATACGTGTTCATAAAGATTTATGTATAAATAAAAAAAATATTTTTCTTCATAACTAATAATCTTTCATTTATGGATTAAGAATCCTTTACTGAATGTGAAAAAGGGATCGTCTTCCTTATATACATGCAAAATGTAAATTTTAGGTGGAATTCATGAAAGCATAATAAGGATTTAATAGTTAACCAAACAATAATGAATTTGAAAAAGATATCTGGAAACAACTTTATGTTTACTTACGAAGACAGATTTTTATCCCATGCTATACTAACATTTACTGTATAAACTTAAACTCAAGAGTAAAAGTTCGTTCTACAGGAAGTAAACAAGAGCATATAGAAGTATTCATAATAATGAAATGTTCATACGAATTAACCTTATTAACAGGTAATACATAACCCTAAAGTCAAGGATATCAAACTAAGAAAAATAATAAATGTCTAGGCACAGGAGAGAAATATGAGTGACTCTACTGAATTATCAAGGGATGTTCTAGCATGTGGCAATGAAACAAAAGGAAAAAATAAGAAAAACAGTTTATAAAGCAAATTCCTGCAGGTGAGAGTTTAAGGTGGATGCTGGTGGGCGTTGCTCTAGCCTGTTGATTACTTCTGGTAATGTCACTCGAATTTGTGTTTTCTATATTTCGCCAAACC
>NC_089788.1:24242275-24249775 GCF_040412425.1 Macrobrachium rosenbergii | reverse complement strand
AATTGCAATTAAAACACAAAGACTCCAAGCTATAGAAGAACATACAGAAGGAATCATGACTGGGTAAGTGTAAAAGTGGTCACAGTAGAGTGTGCATTATGTCTTCATGGCTGTTAGATATTTGTGAAGAAAGAGTAATGACAAATTCAGAGGCAACAGATGATGTGAATATTATTATTATTATTATTATTATTATTATTATTATTATTATTATTATTAGTCAGAAAATGAACGTATTCAAATGGAACAAGCCCACAGGGGTCATTGACATGAAATTCAAGCTTCCAAAGAATACAGTGTTCATTAGGAAGAAGTAAGAGGAGGTAAAGGGAAATACAGAAAGAATAGTTTGGCGATGACAAAATTCTGAAATGAAAATGGAATGGCTGACGTTTCTTTGTCGATGATACATTGTTAACTGGATAGAAGAGACAAAGAGTTTGAAAGTGGTGAAAATTTAGAGTAACGTTAGAAAGAGTAATATTACTTGGGTAAATGAAAGTTTGATGAATGAGAGATGTCATTATGGATGGTGGATGAATGGAAGAAGGTGACTCGCTCTGCCGTTTGCGGAACAAATCCTGCCATGGCCCTTAGACTGTCTTCGTTTTGTTTCTTCACTGGATCATACGTTATATTGACAAGTGCATCCAAAAATGCAAGAGTAGGGAAGTTAAGGGTTACTGTGGTTATAACATTATAACTATTAATATATGTATATATATATAACATATATATATATATATATATATATATATATATATATATATATATATATATATATATATATATATAATACATACATACATACATACACTTTATACATACATACATACATATATATACATATATATATATATACATATACATACATACATACATACATATATAAATATATATATATATATATATATATATATATATATATATATATATATATATATATATATATTGTTACGTGTGAAGGGTCTTGGTTGATCATGTATTATTCAATTTACGTAATTTTTACGGCCCTGCAAACCAAGATTACACGTAACCTGTCACTTGAAGCCAAGTTAATTCTCAAAGACAGACGTTAATTGTAAAGGTCGCCAGTTAAGGGTTATTAACCTTAACAAAGATATTTGAATGAATTTGATTTTAAAAGCGCAGCGGTTCTTCAAACATTCGGGCCTTGAGGCATACAAAAGCATCGAGTTAACCTGATTTTTGCTTACCCTAAATCCTAGGTATTTTACTGGAATAATGGGGTTGAAGCTAACAATAAAATAATTTGACTTAATCTAGACTTCGTGAACACATATACCGTAAGTGGTGGCTGAAGGAAGAAAACAAAGAAAAATGTGAAATACAGAAAAGTACTAGTCAATCGACGAAGCTTCAACAAGAATCGGACTTGCATTGAGCGTCAGTCGCTGCGTAAACGAAGGGACCTCAGGAGTCGTATTCTGGCAGTCTTCCCGATTCACTAATTAAGATGAGCAGTAGGAGAGAAAGTAATAAAGCATAAGAATATCGTTCGGACGCATACGCCCAGCGTCACCCTGGTTCCGTGACCATGGGATCTCTCACTGACCCGACCTCGCCGTTCTTCCAGAGGAGGACTTATACCGCCAGACGTCAAGGCCTTGACAAAGGCATCGTCGAATACATAGAATAAAGCTTAAGGGCCACCATAACTAGGGGTCATTGGCGTAAGCCCTCTCTCTGAGCTTAGGTCCTAATGCTAGTATTTTGTTTACAAACTTTTCCAGCCTATGGGGTTAAATGCCTAAATACTTTACTATCGTGGGACAAAGCAATTTCCCTGTCTCAGTCAGGCTGATATTTCTATCCTAAATGTTCAGGCGAACAAGCGTAAGAAATATTTATAAAAGCTCCCCCTTTAAGAGGCCTTCACTCCCTTTTCGGGCGTGAAGGTCTATACTAAACAAGCGTTCGCCTCTCGTAGGTTACTCTCCTTCCCTGAGCAGATTAGTCCTGGTTAGCCTACTAGCTACAGAACTACTAACCTAGATAGGATATGGCTATAATCACTACTTAACCTAATTCTAATAGTGCTGGAAGGATTGCTCCACGGTTATTATAGGCTACACTCCTACAATCATGATGTGTTTTAGACCTAGCCTAGTGGTACATTCTATGATATTCCCTAGCCTAACCTATCTAACCGACCCGTATGTTATGAGTTAATATTCTAACTAAGTACAACATGGTTTCATGTTTAATACAATTAAATTTACTAGTTAATTCAGGAGGGTTGCCTCATATGATAAATGGGTGCCTCACTGAGGTCTTGGGTATGCGCGTGTCTGACATCGTGGCTGGATTCCACAATAGTTAAGATTACTGAAATTAGTTAGGCTACTTACATGATTACTGCGGCTCGGTGGTAAGTGGAAGAACAAGGTTACTAAATTGATGTACCGTACTTTAAGGTGGCCTAGGCTAGGTACAAATAAAAGGAAGAGATCACACTGGCTACCTTCTCTGGGCAAGGGGCCAGGATCACTCTTAGATGTTAGGGCACTGTGCCGAGAAGGGCACAGATGCCAGGATAGCGTATAGCTCGGCAGCTACTGGGCTCTCTTCCGTATCTTCTTCTTCTTGGTTTCCTCCAGGCCTATCTGTGGCTGGCCTAGCAGGTGATGAGAGCACCGACTCCGGGGACAGGCAGAAGGGTGTGGTGTGAGTCAGGGCAACTGCAAGAAGCTGCGGGAGGACTCCTACTCCGGCTGCTCAAACAACGGAGCAAGCGATCTCGACTTCTGCGTCGAGGATGCCAGTTCCTGGTCTTCAAGGGAGGTGCCATTTCGATCACCTCAGGTTCATCCCTGGATTCAAACGCAAGAAGAATCTTGCAAAGAAGAAGTTTCGGGTGCTGGAGGCTCTCCAGTCGCGATGATCAACTGCGTAGGGAATCGTCTCGGAGGAGGATTCACCTCGCATGATTTAGACCGGCGCGGGGGCGCTTTTCCGTGGTAGCTCAGCGTCCGGAGACGGACGGAGTCTGGCACTGCTCAGTGCTCGCAAGTGGCATGAGCAGCAGTTGAGTCAGGCATGCCTGATGAGGGTCAGGTGCACTACCTCGCGGACGACTTGTGGTTAGCTGCGGCAGAGATTTCACCAGCGGAGGTCGTATTAGCCTCTCGGTGAGTTTTGTTGGGCGTCCGCTGGGCGTTGCTTGTAGGCAGCCCTCCCAATTTGTGGAGTGGTCTGCCGGCTTGCACATCCTGCAGCCGGTACTGCTCCTCCTGAATCTCTCTTGCCGCGGAGGGAGGACCTCTTGGTGGGCCCAGCCCTTCCGCAGTGGAGAGGGCTGAGCCTGGAATAGTTGGGTTGTGCCTTCGCGGACCACTTTGGTGAGGCGGAAGGTGGGGTTCGTCATGGTTGAGAGAGGTTTACATGTGGCCTCTGTGGAGGAGGTACTTGGCTGCGAGAATGGCGTTGGTAATGGGCTTCGCGAAGATCGACCCAACAAGGAAGACCACTCGGGCCGAATTCCACCTACGCCGAGGCGGGGTGGGGTGCTCGTGCCCCAGGTGTCATAACCTGGAGTTGGACAGTAGGAACGGTGATGGTGTGGCCCTCTATCCACTTCATTTCCCACCGCGTTTCTTCGTCAACCATGGCACTGGCTGGCACTTGGGCCCTAGTGATCAGGCTATGTAGGCGCAATGTCTGTGACCGCGGAAGGTGCAGGGCAGGCTAGTGCTCTGAGGGACACCGAGATAGCCACTGGGTTTCCAGTCTCTCGGGGGTAAGAGATCGGTCTTGGACCAGCAGCAGAAAATGAAGTGCTGATTAGGTTGACAAATTTGGTGGTGGGGACATGATGTGGTTGGGCGAGGAGATCCAGCATTGCGGTGGCTAACAGCCCACAAGGATTGCGAACCTTTTTGGATGGGCCTCGGTGGCCTGCGGTAACTGTTGGAGGCTGACGGATGAATCCCGAGGCGAGTCTGGCTGTGGGGTTGACTGCTTATTAGTGCCGAGGTTGTATCGGCACTCAGCTGCGTGGCCCCTTCTTACGTATTGCACAGGGTCTTTATGAGCAGTCCATTCTTGAGTAGTGGAGTTCGGTAGGCGGAGGGATGATTCGCTTCTGAGAGGTGCTATCGGTGATTGAAGAGTTCACAGATCAGCCATGCGACGGCTTCCATAAGTGTGGAGGCTGTTTATGGTTGAATATACGCAAGAACCTGGCGCACATTGGAAAAGGTCTTCTAGCATGTGGTCCGCGATTGAAGAGATCTCAAGCGTCGTTGCAGGCCAAGAGTCGAACCAGCGCGTCCCGGACTGGGTTTGTGACATGCCCATTCCGTCCAAGACCAGCCCGACTTCTGGCAAGACCTGGGCTCGTTATTGCCCATTTTTCTGGGGTTATCTCGTGAGCCTTTGTAATGACTCTACAGGCTTCGCCGTATTTGCCTCTCTGGCTCTTCTCCAGTGAATGACGCTGCCAGCAGCTTTTCCCTCCATATGCTTGGCTGCGTAGTGAGGAGGCTCCTCTCCGTCTCCGTGGTGCTGTAGTTATCGAAAGAGCCTCGATCTCCTCAGCCATGCTTCTGGCTCGTCCTCAGTCCCACTTGGACTAGAGGGTGATGCTCTCGAAGTGGGCGTTTGATGCAGCAGGTGATGTAGGACTGGAGGCTTGATGGCTAGCCATAGCTTCGGCACCATTCTCCATTTCGCTCTCTCAAGCAGGCTCCTTCTCCTTTGGGCTAACTCAGTTTCCTTACGCAGGCTAACTCTGTGCTGGTCTCATGCTCAATATTCTCTTTCTCTTCATATTGCGCTTTACAACAAACTTCGCCACTTCCCTTCGTTCTTCTTCATACCACTTCCTCTGTAAACTTCATGCACCTCTGCTCGAGTCTTTCTTCCCTTCTCCCGCTTGGCCAAGTCGTCCACTGCTCCTTAACCCAGGTGGTAAGTTCGAGCCGGTGAGACCTGCCGCCGTCCCAACCCCCAGGAAAAGTTTTATAATGCTCTGCCATGGTTCTGTTGGGGAAGGGCGTCTAGCTGCAGTCGACTGGGCGTACTGGGCAACGAGGAGTGTCTGCTAATGACGTGAAAGCACCCTTTCCAAGGTGGCACTGTAGTTTGGTATTACCGTGTACAGGTCACACTGGTGGCTCCAGTATCCCTAGGCACTGGTGCAGGTTAGGTTCCAGAAGAACTTTCTCTTCTGTGTTCCTTTGTTTTGTTTATTTGCCACTGGTTGCTTGGGTGGCATATGAGTGTAATGTGTTCCTAGGGACCCTCCACTGGAGTCCAACTAGGCTATATGGGAGGAAAGGCACTCTACACACACTGCAGAGTGCAACAATCGAATGAGAGAGAGAAAGGGAAGGTAAAGAGAGAGATAGAAGTAAGCTATTCAGTGATGAAGTGCTATCTGCAAATTATTGTGTGGAATAAGTGGTGAGGTTTTTTTTTTTTTTCTTAAAGATCCTCGTGAGTGGCCGATTGCAATGCCGGCCCCCTTTTTCAGAGGGGTGAAAACTACTGTTTGCTTCGGTCTGGATAGCAGGCCTCACTCGTGACCGACAGTTTATCACTGTATTGTAATTACTCTTAACTTGTCCTCATCTATTGCGGACAGAGGTGTTTCTTTAATTGGTTTAAGTATTCGAATTAATTAATAGGTGTCGGCCTTCTTTCTTTGAAGGGTCCGTACATAGGTCAGGAATGCTTACTTGAATGACGAAGAGAGAGAGAGAGAGAGAGAGAGAGAGAGAGAGAGAGAGATTTTCAATCAGCAATTTCTTGCTGCTTGAGAACATGTAAACAAAGATTTTATACATGCAATGGCATGGATCTTAATAAATGATCTCAGATGCGTCGTCTTGGCTTCCATAGGGATGCTATTATCTTGTTTTCCCGAGGGCCGACGTCACAAAAGTTTATCGTAAAAATTTTAGAATTTCTTTTATATGATTTTATAGTAGGTATTCGTATGAACTTGTGTTATTACTCCTAACTAAGGCCTATCTTTCCTGCCATTTTTCTTTTGTTTTTTGTTTTTTTCTGCCGAAGTCTGTCTACAACTTCTACTACGCAGAAGTAGTTCCCAAAAGGGCTGGGAGCAGAAGTGGTCACAACAGAGAATGACAATAACAAGGTCTTAAGATGGCCGGAAAATCCCGTTAGGCCTAAGTTTCAAAAAGACAACCTCATGTGTATGAGAAACTTAAAATGGCCGTTCTCTCACAAACAGTTCGACCAATTTCAAAACAACGTAGCGTAGTGTTTTCTTTTAGCAAATTCAAACAACGAAACAAATGCGGGTATCCAGATTTTGCTAAATATACCAATCATGCACTTAGCGTTTACGTTACGGATGGAAAAACTAAATTACCAAACAACTTTGTGTCTTTGTTATCAGTTCTATCAGCGGTGAAACATCCTCGGCAAACAATGGAATAGATTTGCGTGATTTCAGAACGGACCAGAATTTACTTTACTGAAAATGTATTTTATGATACAATTACTACTTCCGTTCGTTCGCCGCCCGCAGTACGGTTTTGAATGATTCCCGCTATGTGCAAACGTGATCGGAATTGCGGCGATTTCTAAGTACTTTGTGTACATGAAGTGACCGCTTTTTTCGACCTTAAGATACGTTACTTGAGCGACTTCTCTCCACGGTCGAACGCGGTAAAATGCCCTTGTCTTAACGTTACAAGTGCGCTCTCATATGGCGCACCCGCACCTGCGCTAATTCTCGCTACGCACTTGTTATTATAACTATTCTCTTTACTGCTTATTATTATGCCTGGTTCCTTGTTTGGAAGAATGATAAATTCAATATCTGACTATTTTTCTTTTCTTTTTGGAATTAATGTAATTTAATTTCCTTTTCTCGAATTCTTTCTCTAAAATGTACTAGATTCTCGCAAGATCGCCAATGTTGCGTGTGAAGGGTCTTGATTGATCATGTATTATTCAATTTACGTAATTTTTACGGCCCTGCAAACCAAGATTACACGTAACCTGTCACTTGAAGCCAAAAGTTAACCTCAAAGACATACGTTAATTAGCCAAAGGTCGCCAGTTAAGGGTTATTAACCGTAACAAAGAATATTTGAGATGAATGTGATTTTAAGCATAACGGTTCTTCCAAACATTCGGACCTTGAGGCATACAAAAGCATGGTTAACCTGATTTTACTTACCCTAAATCCTAGGTATTTTTACTGGAATAATGGGGTTGAAGCTAACAATAAAATAATTTGACTTAATCTAGACTTCGTGTTATATACCGTAAGTGGTGGCTGAAGGAAAGCAAGAAAAAATGTGAAGCCAAAGTATAGTCGATAAAATGACTTCAACAAGAATCGGACTTACCGTGAGCGATCAAATTAAGCTGCGCAAACGAGGACCTCAGGAGTGTGTTCTGCAGCCAGTCTTCCCAATTCACTAATTGAGAATGAGCGTGGGAAAGTAATAAAGCATAAGAATATCGTTCGGGCGCGCATGGCGTCACCTGGTTCGT
>NC_089788.1:24197275-24239775 GCF_040412425.1 Macrobrachium rosenbergii | reverse complement strand
TAAAATTATGTTATCATAATAAAAAAAACGCTCTAACTCCTATGTTATTTTATCTATACAGCACTTCCTCGGTTTTCCTTTCCGCTTTGGTCTCAGCTTTTCATCAGTCTGTCGTCAGCTATTCTCTCCACATGACTATATCCCATCAAATCACTCAGATCAACATTTTTAGTGATATTCAACTTATACATCTTTTGCCCTATGTCTACTTATCTCACACGTTCTGCAATTCTGTTGTCAAATATGCTATGCCCTTTTGTCATCTCAACTGCATCTACACTTCTTTCATTTGCATTCCGTGTCCACACAACCTGCTTTGCTTATAGAGAGTTGGCTCAGCAGTCTCCTCGTGCATCCCAACGTTTACTTTGATAGTCACTCGTTGCTTTTCGTATTCGTCTCTACTCTTTTGCTACGCCCATTAATAACATTTATTCCCTGATTCTTGTAAGAATCGGCGGCTTTCGTTTTGTATCATGCATATTGACATTTATCGCTCAGTATTCCAGGTTTCGTGAATCTTAACAACTTTATCTGGCCAGCGTTCTTCTCACATAAACCCTTCCACCGGTCTCTGCAGACTTTCATAATTATTACGCAAATTGTCACTGTTATTTGCAAGCAATGATGCAACCTCCTTTCACGACCCTTTTTCGATTGAGAAAACCTTGTACTTACATTTTGTGTATTCCTTGACTTCTGTTGTTGCCCCAACCATAAAAATATTGAATGGCTTTGTATACCTTGTCAAAGCTCCACTTTTACCCTAAATCAGTCATTATTATTTTTGCAAACACTAGCAGCACAAATTTAAGCCTTTTCAGGTAAACTTACTGCTCTAAGCAAAATACCTACTTCGCTTTATATACTTTCATCATAATTCCCGTCACATCGCAACCATTCTGTGGCATGCTTTTGCCAGATCCATACATAACGAATACTGTCTTTTTAGTATTATTTTTCTGAATAAACACTTGAACCAAACAACTTATTTCATGTGTAAATAAAAATTCTGTTTCCCCATCAAACTGATTTTTTACGCTTCCCAGCCTAAAGACTGAGAAATATCGTGCCTCATGTTAGTTTTAAATCAGCCCCAGTCATCTTTCTGTCATACGAAACAGCATTATTACTCTCACTCACCCTCTGAAGCCTTTATTTTATCCAGGCACACCATACGCTAGCATTGCAGTCGTTTTTACAGAATTTTATTTTACGTATCTGACTAAAATTACGCTGTCAGGCAAAACCATAAGAAGAAAAAGGTGAGCTGAAGGCTTTACTTAACAGGTAAACAGAGTCCTGCCGAAGAGCAAAATTGCGATAACAAAAGAATATCTGAAGATGACAGGAAATCCACTTTAAGGGCACCGTAGAGTAGGTTTCCGTGGTTAGAACCACGGCACACAAGCACAATCGGAACCGGGGGATTCCACAGCAAGCAACTCCATCTGTAATGGAGAACGCATGCGGTTGCATGACGGAAAATTAGCACACTCAAAGGAAAGTCGAGAGGTGTGCAGAAGGCGCCAATAAATCTTGATTTAAAATACTGGTAAACATTTAAGAATTTAAATTAATGTACTGCAAAATGAAGGTCAGTTCTATGAGGAAAATTGCACTTGGAAATCGAAAGTAAATCAGTAAAAGATAAAAGAATTTGTAACTGTTGAAAAACCTCAAATCCGAGCGCGTTACTTTATGTCGGAGCATGGGTCCTCGTCATTTTGCCAGATTGGGGGTGGGGGAAGGAAGGGGCTTAGCATTTGAAAAATACTAGGCTAAGAAAGCAGCCACATGTTTGGGATATGGCCCTGATGGGGCGGAGGTCAAGGGGACAGTGTTGCTGGATCTGCTGCCAGGGCGTCTCTCCTTTGGTTCGGCGCACGTAGCTCCTTTTATGACCTTGCTAGATTATCTTCCCATGCTCTCAGTATTCCATTTTTTTGGCGCGATCCCATGACCTCGTGATTTTCCGGTCAGCTGCGTGGAAAGGCAGCAGTTGGTTGTTATGGGGCATTCCAAAACTTTCCCTTTTGGTAATCCCCATCACTGGGTCATCTGGTGTCTGCAGCGGGGATTTTGTCTCCAAACGGCTTTGGACCTGGAAGAGAGGTATCGAGGCAGTCATGGGGTCCAGAGAAAGGATTAACAGAGTGTCCAGGGAACGATAATAAGAGATTTAGGAAGGGGCAATGTTTTCCATGACCTCCTTGTCAGTTAACAGTGTGATTAAAGGTTGCTGTACTTCTTTTGAAAAGAATAAAATTATATAAGTTTATGGTAACTTCTCTTAAAAGAATAAGAGTTATGTTTCCTTTGCACAGCTTGCTGGGTGAGTTGACTTGGGAAGGGTATCCCTTCGTTGCAACTCCCCCAACAAGTTGACATGTCGCACCTCAAATTGGGTGAGAATGTCTACAGACAAGTTAACTCAATTGACTGTGGTGTTATATCTCATTAAACTTCCTATGGTTGCACTAATTATCTTACAATTAGAGTTTGTTTGAGACATTGTTACTGCAAATGATATTACATCAATTTCAAAATTTGCATTACTGCAGAATAAGGTGCTACTGGTAATATTCAGTTTTTACTCTAAAGCAGCATTTATAGCAAGTTCTAATCATGGTATTTCATGAATATATTTGTCATGAATCATTGTACCAACGTAAAAACAGTGTTAAAGAATTGTTACTGGAGTAATTCCTGGAGTTAGTCATGCACTTAATTATAAGGTTAGCTTTGTGAATTCAAAGTCATGCAGTTTGTTTGCCTTGATGAGGCATTACAAATGAAGTACTCGTGGGACCAAGGTACTTGGATATGATGGGCACTGTGCCAGACATTGCACTAAAGTTGCAGGTGCCTAGTAGCACTGATCTAAGTACTTGTTACATAACCATGCTTGTAACTGCATGGGTTGGAGTGCCAAGGACTCGTGGAGGCCAGCCGAGCAAGCGGTTGTCACTCGGGACTATCAAAGTACATGGAAAGGATAGAGTCAAGAAAAGAAGTATCTTATGCTTTTTGAGGGTGCTAATTCTAGCGGAACTAATGCGACCCTTCACTCTGGAGGGAGTGCCACATTACGCCAGGGGAGGGTAACAGGAATCCATTTTTAGTCATGAGCTCTGATGCCTGAAAAGAACATCAGCAACCTTTTTGTGTGTACCCATAATGTGTTTGATCCTCCAGTTGTAGTCTTGGAGGTCGAAACACCAATGCATCAGGTGCTTGTTTTGATTTCTGGAAGTCGTGAGATACTTAAGGGGGTTATGATCAGTAAAGACTTATAATGTCAGTAGATCTGGTGATTTCCACTCTGTAGTGGCAGGGGTGAAGCAAAGTCAAAAGGAGCTGTTATAAGGCTTTAAAAGGAATTCATGAATGGGCAAGGTTGCCAAGAAAATATTAAAATAAAGAGATTGAAAAAAATGATAAAAATTGTAAAAGAAAATATTACAAGAAGAAGATACAAAGTTATAAGAAGTAGCAATAAGGAAAGAAACCTGGCATCCTACTCTGGATAGAGGTGCCAGAACTCTTCATAAGATAAAGTAAGGCACTGTACCAGATGAGCACTAGTGCGAAGCAAGCTCAGTGGCTCTCTCAGGCTGCCTGGATGCTCTACGCCTTTGACCCTTCTTCCTTTTCCCTCTGTTAGGTCGATGGTTTGACATTCCCAGAGGAGTCATGGGAACCGAGTCTGGGAAAGGTGTTGGAGTGCCACCTGTTCCAGCTGCTGTGGCAGTGGGAGCAGGGGCAGTTCCTTTAATTTCTAATACCATCTATCGCAGTTCCTTGAGTTCTGCTGCCAGCTGATATATGGCAGAATTGTTACTCAGGGACTTGTCTCCTGAGGACTGGGAAAGAGAGGAAGAAGTCTTAGTGGGCATGAGAGGCTTGGAGGCTATGGTGACCAGCTCAGGTACAGGTTGCATGGCAGAGCTGTGTAATGAACTTCCTCTTTGGTCAGGGGAATCTGACTCTCTTACTGGTAGCGGAGCCAAGCCGGGGAAGAGATGGGATTTGGACTAGGATCTCTTTGAAGGAAGATATACGGTGTACCCTGGCACTGGCACTAATGCAGGACCAGGCACGGGAATTAAATTTGGAATTGGCTCGGCGTTCGGGACAGATGGACTGGCACTGCTCAGGGCACGCAAGTGGCGCTGGCAGAGATGTGAACTAAGTTTGGGATCTCCAGAAGGGAGTTTTACGGTGTGCTTTGGCACTGGCACAATGGCAGGGCCTAGCACAGGAATCAGATTGGGAATTGGCTCGACGTTTGGGACGAACAGAGAGTGGCACTGCTCAGGGCACGGAAGTGGCACTGGCAGGGGGTTCAAGGCAATATTGGGACCTCTGGAAGGGAGATCTTTGGTGTGTTCTGGCACTGGCATTAGGACAGTGCCTGGCACAGGAATTAGATTTGTCAGGGGCTTGACACTCGAGATGCTCAGAACCTGTCACTGCTCAGGGCATGCAAGTGGCACTGGCAGTGGGTTTAAGGCAGGTCTATGAGGACTAGTGCCTGATGAATTCTTCGAAGGGTTAGAACCCCTGGATTGTCTTAACTTAAGTGGGGACTGGAAATCCTGTCCCAGAAGGAGGTCATAGCCTCCAGGAATGTAGTTTGCTACTGCAAGTGTTCAGATTTTGGTTCAGTCAGGCCTGGTGATCCTCAGCTGAATTGTAGGGAGTATCAATTTAATAAGACTGACACTTTCAATGGTGACAAGCTTACATTGGTCAATGGTAGCCCCATGGGGGACCTTGTTTTATCGTATCAGGGAGATCTGTGCGCCAGTGTCGTCAAAGGCATTGACCTGGCATGCAGAGTAGCTACCTCGAAGAGGTGCCACACATATATAGGACCCTTTGCTGGAGGGCCTAGTGATGAATTATTAGTAACCACCAGGGCAATGGCGGGTGTCGCGTAAATTTTGACAGTGCCTATAGGTTACGAACATGTGACCCTTCTGGGTGCAGTCCTTGCAAATTTCCTTGCTGTAATCTCTTCAGGGCACTGCCCCCGTGGGGGGAGCAGGCCAGTTGTTGGGTACCCAAGAGCCAGACGAGGCTTGGTTGGGTGTGTTCCCAGTGTGGGAACGAGTTTGGACCTTCGACTGGCTCTCAGCTTTCAGGCAGCACTGTTCTGCGAGGTGCCGGCCTTCTCACAATGACCACACACAGGCTTCTTCAGAGGATGTCCATATTTGGGCTTGTAATTTTCGAAAACCTCTTCTACTTGGTCGAGCCAGGCCACGGGTTGGGTGTCATTCCATATTGGAATCAGGGTGCTGACGCTGTTGAGAGTGAACTGGGGAGAAGCCGAAGGGGGATTTGCAGCCCTTTGTTGGGTGAGGGCAAACTCATGGGCTCTTCTCCTGTCTTTCTCTCTCCTTCTCCTTCTTAGCCTCTGCCATTCATTCATTTATCCATGTTGTTGATTTGGTTCCCCTCAGTCCCATCAGTTTCCCCATCTCAAAGAAGTATTTAACTTCCTCGAGAACATCAGCCATGTTGCAGGTGCTTGGGGGTGAAGTTATTCCTCCAAATGTCAGGCAAAAGGTTGTGGTTTGGTCCATAGAATGGTCTGTGGCACTCTTGGTGCAGGCTCGTTCCTGAGAGTTGAGCGTGAGGTTCTGAAAAATAATTGGGTTTGTTCCGAAAAACAGTTTATTGCTTGCACACGGACAAAACCAGCTAGAGTGCAAACTTTCTTAGGTTTTCTTCAAGAGAATGGTTCTGGTTTTGGCTTGTTCCGGAGAACATAGGGTTTGTTCGTTAGAACAAAGGGTTGTTTGAATAGAATAAGTTTGGGTTGTTCTGGAGAACTCATGCTTGTTCATATAGAACGAGTTTAGTTTGTTCCAAAGAACTCAGGTTTGTTCATAGAACGTAGGTTTGTTTGAATAGAATGGGATTGGTTTGTTCCAGAGAACTCAGATTATTAGACTAAAACAAAGTTGGTCTGTTCCGAAGAACTCAGGTTTATTCAAATAGAACAAGTTTGGGTTGTTCAGGAGAACTCAGGTTTGTTCGTATAGAATGAGTTTGGTTTGTTCTGAAGAACTCAGGTTTATTCGAATAGAATGAGTTTGGTTTGTTCCGAAGAACTCAGGTTTGTTTGAATAGAATGAGTTTGGGCTTGTTCCAAAGAACAGGTTTGTTTGAATAGAACGAGTCTGGGTTTTTTCCGAAGGACTGAGGTTTGTTCAAACAGAACAAGTTTGGGTTTGTTCCGAAGAACTAAGGTTTGCTTGTAGAACATAGGTTTGTGGCACGCTGGTTGCAGGTTTTTCCTTTTAAATGATTGGTGAGAGCCCTCGATATGGGTTAGGCTCGAGAACCTCGATTGTGTGTTGGAACACGGAATTAGTAAAATGGGTAGCGTAAACCTTGGAAAAGTGGTTTGGTTTGGTGAGAGGTACTTGAGGATTGGCACAGATGGCTGAAGGTTCACGCAGAAATTATAAAATTGTCTTGCTCTAGGCAAATAGGAAGCAGTAGCTTCTTAGGATACACAAATAGATGCATGCACAAATGATTATGCTTGTTTCGCAGCAAATGATGAATGCAGTGGATATGTGATGAGTATAATATGCTTATCTTCAGAGCAAAGAATTAATTGCGTTATAATGTGACATGTACAATTCTTAAATCTACCATGCACGAGGCATTGATTTGCCGAGATCACGTGCACAAAGAATTTTAACCTGCTCCAGTTTGACCTGACGGGCACGTAATCATAAAAGTATGTGAAATTACTCGTGTTACAGAGTCTTGTTAGATTGTTTTGATGGGGCTCGGCACATGAGAGAAACACGTGGCCGGCTGAACGAAGTTTCGCGTGGAAGGTTATGAAGCAGAGGCGAACAATTTCAGGAACGTTTTCTCCCATCTCCAAGCTGCTCGAGAGTTATGAGCAAAGAATTTGTTTGCTCCCGTGTTTCTAACTGATTAGAGGAACGGCTCTTATATGTGCAGTTGGCTCACGCTGCCAAAATGAGATAAGTTTCGTAAATGCTAAATTTTCACAAAACAGCCTTAGAAAAAATCTGGAGTTTTAATCTGAAGTCTAGTGCGGTTGCTGCTACGGGTGAGAGGAGAGAGAGAGAGAGAGAGAGAGAGAGAGAGAGAGAGAGAGAGAGAGAGTCCAGTGAGCGAAATTGCTGGATGGGCCTAAGTTCGTTGCTTGATTTCTGTGTTGCCTGGCTGAATAATGATGGACGGCAAATTGTCCAGAGCACATGGGGAAAGGAAATAACGCACTATTCCCTTGGTTACCACTTTGTTTAACACTTCACTTCATGGCTCACCTAACATTTAAATCATGCAGGCTAACATGCGATAGCTACAAAGTTTGTGTTTTGGAAGAGCAACACTCTCTCCTCGCTGTGAAATTATTTGGGTAGCATGCATGTGGGTTATCTGATCCGTAAAAAAATTTTTACAGTCACGGTTATGATCGCCAATAATATGAAAATATAAAAATAACACTATACTTATGCTATGGAATTCCATTCGATTGTGTGCTTATTAATGAATTTTACACTAAGGTTCATTTCTCGCCTTACATCAAGCTTTAGCGAGGCTAATAGCTGATAGCTGCAAGTTGCAGGTTGCAGGATTCAAGTTGTAACATTGCAAGCTGCTGGATCTGAGCAATGGTCGCCACTTTTATTTTTTTACCTGGGAAGGGACTCTTAAAACCTGAGCAGGGAAGTTACATTTATGACCTAAGTGAGGAAAAGACTCACTTACCATGAAAATTTACTTATCTAACTGAAATTGCGGTTTCAGGTAAAACCATAAGAAAAAAAAGATGAGCTGAAGGCTTTACTCAACGGGAAATGTTGCAGACAAAACTCTTAGATTCACTTAAAATCACATATATTTACATAAAAACAAAATCAGAAAAATGGGGAATAAATTAGACAGGTAAACAGAGTCCTGCCAAAGAGCTGAAGAATAACTGAAGATGTCAGGAAATCCACTTCAAGGACACTGTAGAGTAGATTTCCGTGGTTAAAACCATGGCACACAAGCACACTCGGAATGGGGGGGGGGGCGATTCCACAGCAAGCAACTCCTTCTGCAGTTGAGAACACATGCGGTTTCATGACGGAAAATTAGCGCAATCAAAAGAAATTCGAGAGGTGTGCAGAAGGCATCAATAAATCTCTGTTTGAAACACTGGTAAATACTTACAAATTTAAATTAATGCACTGCAAAATGAAGGTCAGTTCTGTGAGGAAAATTGCACTTGGAAATCGAAAGTAAATGAGTAAAAGATAAAAGAATTTGTAACTGTTGAAAAACCTCAAATCCGAGCGCGTTACTTTATGTCGGAGCATGGGTCCTCACTATTTTGCCAGATGGGGGAGGGGGGCCGGTGAAGGAGGGGCTTAGCACTTGAAAAATACTAGGCTAAGAGAGCAGCCACATGTTTGTAATGTGACCCTGATGGGGCAGAGGTCAAGGGGACAATGTTGCTGGATCTGCTGCCAGGGCATCTCTCCTTTGGTTTAGGTCGCGTAGCTCCTTTTATGACCTTCCTGGTTTATCTTCCCATTCTCTCGGCATTCCATTTTCTGTAGGCCTGCACTTGGGTTTTGGTACAATCCCATGACCTCTTGATTTTTCCGGTCAGCCACATGGTAAGGCAGCAACCGTTTGGCAGTTGGTTGTTATGGGGCATTCCAAAACTTTCTCTTTGGGTAATCCCCATCACTGGTTCATCTGGTGTTTGCGGCAGGGATTTTGTCTCCAAATGGCTTTGGACCTGGAAGAGAGGTTTCGAGGGAGTCACAGGGTCGAGAGAAAGGATTAGCAGTGTCCAGGGAACAATAATAAGAGATTTAAGAAGGGGCAATGTTTTCCATGACCTCCATGTCAGTCAACAGTGTGATTAAAAGTTATTGTACTTCTTTTGAAAAGAATAAAACAATTTAAGTTTATGGTAAATTCTCTTAAAGGAATAAAAGTTATGTTTCTTTTGCACACCTTGGAGGGCAGAAAAATATATATATATATATATATATATATATATATATATATATATATATATATATATATATATATATATATATATATATATATATATATATATATATATATATATATATATATATATATATATATATATATATATATATATATATATATATATATATATATATATATATATATATATATATTACATCATGCCCTATATCCATATATATCATATATTCCAAGACCCCGTAGATGTCTGACACTCCAAGTAATCACAAATACCTTATAAAAATATATACTATACACACACCGATTATGAAAACCTGTTTATGCTCTATAAACCGTAATACAAATTTAGTAATCATTATTATAATCATTATTAGTCATACATGATAAAGAATAATGTAAAATCATAGATATTACTCACAGAGTAAATAAATAAAAAGATTTCAAACTTTCATAAAGGAACTATTTTTATTATGTACATAGTGTTGAATGCGCATTAGTCTGGATAGGGAGCAATGTATGTATCATTATTATTTTTATTGTTTTATCCATGAAGAATTTACAGAGTGTTGTTTTACACAAAGCAATAGAGATGACTAAAAGACTGCTTTGATGTATAAATCTGTAATACAAATTTAGTAATCAGATTATAATCATTATTGGTGTTTGGTGGGACAAAGATATAGAATCATGTTTTCATTATTGATATTACATCACAGAGTAAATAAATAAAATGAGATTTCAAACTTATATAAAGGAACTATTTTTATTATGTACATAGTGTTGAATGCATATTAGTCTGGATAGGATATAATATATATATCATTATTATTTTTATTGTTTTTTTTTTCCATTTTTAAGAATTTACAGAGTGTTGTTTTATACAAAGAAATTTGGGCCTCGATCGTCTGCCCTGCCTGACTGCTCCCAGACTTGTACAGTATAAATCCCAGCTCCCTTTCTCCCAGCATGGTTGGAACTGGGACAGAGGGTCGATGTTCGAGACGTGTGGGTGTGTGTTATGACAAGATGTTGGAGAAACTTTGTTTTGTTGTTATGTTTTTGCTTTTGGTAAAACCTATCCGGATTACATACAGGTTAAAAAGGATCAGCGGATAGCAAAGTGTTTGCCTTCTCTGACTGGTTGGCTGCGATATATGATATATAGACCTATATAAGTCTATATTGCTATATATATATATATATATATATATATACATACATACATACATACATACATACATATATACATACATATACATACACACACACACATATATATATATATATGTGTGTGTGTATATACATACTACTAGCTTACCAACCCTTCATTGCCCGGGAAAACTCTGAATGACAGTCTATGGGTACAGGGGAGGCAAGAGGGAAGGAGGAGGGAAGGAAACACAAAATAGAAAAAGAGAGAGAGAAAGAAAGACAGAAATGGAGGAATAGGAGAGAAACCCCTATCTTTGAACGACCTCAGACTACATTCACATACATGTTCATAATTTCTCAACATTCATGACCTAAATTCGCTACAGATCCAACGGTTACGATCGAATATACTGCATTCAGACCAGTATTGTTATGTGTTTGATGTTATTGAGGTGATCTATTAAAGCCTTTACTAAAACCTAGAATTTAGACAAATTTAATTCCGTTTATCAAAATATTTACAAATGCTAATTCGTCGCTAAAATTCATCCTAAACAAGGGCAGACAGCAAAATAGAAAATTAATTCATTTGAACTAACCGTTAACAACCAAGTATTTTGTGGTCGCCTGACGGGGCAGTGGATGTCAAGGTTGCGGAATGAATTGGAGGTGTTCCAATAACACTTTATCTAACTCCACCAAATCCTTATTTTTCATTTCCCGACGTTCCTGTCATTAAGTAAGTAATTACTTATTAATTAACCAATTAAAAGTCATTTACATACAATGATAACCAATGATTACCCAAATAACGTCGAATGAATACCATTTCAAAAATGTTAAAATTTTTGGATACACTAAATTGATTAGAGGGTTTGCAGAATCTTCCGTAGGTTGGAGGTTTTCCAGCAATGATTTATTTAGCAAAACCGAATACTTATATCCCCTGTATAACATTCCCTGACATTATTAATCAACTAATAATAATTATTTATAATAATATTTATTATTTATATTATAATTGACGCCTAATATCGTTAAATAAGGAAGGCAGTTTATTTTCCAAAGGCTTTGACATTTCAGCTGTATTTACCGGTAAGGGAAGAAGTTCGAGTCTCGTCCTAAAGAGCAGTATAAGTAAGTGGGTCTTGGTCTAGTGGATCGTCGGCCGTATAGGAAAGGTTCTCGGGCCAAGAAGAAGCTTAACAACTTTTCTCCGGCCAAGAAGATGCTAAGGAACTTTGTTGTTCTAACGCGTAGGGGAGGAAATCCAGATGTGTTTATCGTACTTTCCAACATTATTCATTTCGAAGAAATAAGCCCCTACCACTAATATTCACATAAGAGGGACCGTAGGCTGGATAATTGGGACATGTCTGTTTGTCTTTCTGTCTGGGTCTGTTTTGAATTTGCGTTATAAACCTTTCTGGGGTCACGGAAGGGTCTGGGTCTGGAGAGAAGAGATATCCGAGTAATGAAGTGACAAAAATACAAACATTCACTTAATATATTATATAAAATGACTGTAGTAATATCTATACAGGACAAAGATATAATCATTCATATATATATATATATATATATATATATATATATATATATATATATATATATATCTGTGTTCGTGTATATACTTGTTTGCGTATGTATATTATATAATTATATATATATATATATACATACACGTATATATATCTGTATTCACAAACAAGAGCACAACACACTGTTTGCACATATATATATTATATAATTATATATATACATGTATATATACATACATGTATATATATTTATATATATATAACAAGATATTTCTGTGCATGTACACAAAATATATATATATATATATATATATATATATATTTCTGTATATATATATTATATTTGTGTATATATATATATATATATATATATATATATATATATATATATATATATATATATATATATATATATATATATATATAGAGAGAGAGAGAGAGAGAGAGAGAGAGAGAGAGAGAGAGAGACAGACAGACAGACAGAGAGAGAGAGACCCTAACTTGCCTAAATTCTTGAATTCCAAACCTTTATAAAAAATGATTCAATATACAATATCCAAACGTTTTATATTGTTCACTTTATTCATAAAGCTTGAGTAATTAGAAATTCATTTGGTTGACAACAAGATCCAGAACAGGAAAGGAGTAAAATGGTTAACAAACCAGTTTTTTTAAATAAGGGTTCTAATTAATTACTTTATTCAATACTTTAACTCCCTTCAGTTGACCTTAGACAGGTCCCACACAAGTCATGTTCATGTTTGAGATTTCACAAGGTGTGTGATGTCAATTATAAGGAGAATACGGCGAAAGAAAAGAAACAATTAGAGTTTCAAGATAAAGGAATTGTTCAAATTCCATTTGTTAACGACAAAATGTATTCCTGTATTATAATCACAAAAAAGAACAATGTGCCATGAGTATTTTTTCTGAAATATGTAGCTTGTAGGATACCATGGCACATTTGGCAAAATCAATCAAATTACTGTATGACGGGGAAAACCAAAACAACAATTCTTTCCACACATTTCTTCGCGTTTCTTTTATTTTCATCTTCACGATACAGTGAACATTGTTGGAAAATACGTACCTCTTATAATTGTTCATTTCAAAACCTATACTATCATTGATATTATAATACATATATTTTATGTAGCATCAGTTTCAATAACGTATAATGAATAACAATATTTGTTATTATTATGATTCATGTAAACATTCTGCTTATTGATTTACAAAATCCACATTTATGTAAAGTAATGTTCCATCGGTCTGAATGAGTCTTGGTTAGGCTTTTAAGTTCTCAGTTATGACAGCTAGTTTAATTTGTAAATAACTCAGCCAGTTTGTTCCGTTACATTAGGCTGTCTCAGGTAGTTTAAAAGACAACTCAGCAGTTTGTTCCGTTACATTAAGGTAAAGGTCATAGATAAGACGTTATGAATTAAAAGAAGTTAAATGAGTAATGTAAATGACAAAAGGACTGGTAGGGAATGAGCAATGTGGATTTATTCAAGCAAGTGTCCGTGTGAATTAAGGGACCCAGAAAATGCATATGACAGGTTTAATAGAGAAACAGTGTGAAGGTTCGGAGAAGCGGTGGTGTGGAAGATATGTCGTTGAGAGCAATTGAAAGTTTTCATGATGGAAGGAAAGTGTGTTAAAATATGTAGACAGGCCGCTGGCTGGTTTGGTCTAAAAACAAGTCTGAGAAATAAATCTGTTATGACTCCATAGCTTTTAAAATAATATGTCGTAGATGGAATGATGCAGAATTCAGAGAAAGAAAATTGGAATTTAGTGCGAAGTTGTTAGATAAGAAAATGAATTGTGAGTGGAGTATCTAACGGTTGATGTTTGCAGATGATATGGTACTGACTGGGGATAGCGAAAACAAAGTGGAGACGATATTGAAAGATTCTGATGCGGTTGCCGAGAAAAAAAAAAAACAGAGTAAAATGACCAAGAGTAAGGTTATAAGGACAAAGAAGTAGGAATAACGAATTTAAATATAGATGGTGAATGGATGTAAGCAGCTGATATATGCAGGTATTTAGAATTAAAATATAACGGGTGATCGAAACCACTAAATTCTGAATGATGCAGTGACTGCTGCATAGTTTTTCTCTAGATCCACCATTGCTTGGAAAAGATTATATATATATATATATATATATATATATATATATATATATATATATATATATATATATATATATATATATATATATATATATATAGTATATATGTATATATATATATATATATATATATATATATATATATATATATATATAGTATATATATATATATATATATATATATATATATATATATATAATACATACTGATATATGTATGTATATATACTTACGCTTGTTTCCTCTTTGGAAGGGGTTGGTGACGCAAAAGTAGAGCTTTCCAGTTTCATAACAGTCTTTAGAGGTGAGCTTGCTAGCCCCACACTCTTTTTCTTGGCCCCCAGCAGACGCCGATACCCTTTTACAGCTGGATGAACTTTCCTTCGCCCGCTGTAGTAATTGTATTTTTGGTAGATCCTAACTCTGATTTAATTAAGTTTTGCCATTCTGGCCTATCTGCTTTACAATTCAATCAGTGTTCTTTAAAATATGAGTTTTCCACGCTTCAAACATTGAATAATCAATGTCTCAATAACGTGAGTCAAAATTCAATTTTTATTTTTCCTTTGATATTCATATTCATTTCGCAGGTATATCAACATCTCATTTTTCAGCTTTAGTATAAATTACCGGCTTCAGTATAAATCAAATTTGTCGTATCACGATATCTGAGAGAGAGAGAGAGAGAGAGAGAGAGAGAGAGAGAGAGAGAGAGAGATACTGTAACTGCGCGTCGAGACCTGGCTAGTGCTGCCATCTTCCAGGGCAATCTAGAAGCAGAGCGCCACCTCTGGCGCTCCGGCGATTGCCATCGACAGTGTATGGACATTTCTCATTTAGACATATAAGGCTTAATTACGCATTTTCATTAACTACGAAGACAAAAAAAGTAATATAAATATGATAATAAAGAGTAACATATCCATTAATGTAAATTACATTTCACTGCCTATCGCGAACGTGCTATCTTTCCCACACTTTTCCGTTTTCCTTTTTTAACAAATTTAGCCATCTAGTTATTCGTATTGGTCCAATGGACTTATCTTTTTTAGTGGGCTTTAGGAAGCCTTTTGGAATGAGATATACGTGTGTGTGCGTTGGTGTGTGTGTGTGTGTGTGAGAGAGAGAGAGAGAGAGAGAGAGAGAGAGAGAGAGAGAGAAGAGAGAGGGAACAGCCTATGCAAATAGCAGTGAGAGTACACATGTATATTTGAAGATGAAACACAGAAGCCCCTTAAAGCGCGAGCATGAGAAAAATCGTTCCGAAATGGTTGACGCGTATGCGGACGAGTAAACCCAGAAAGGGAGAGAGAGAGAGAGAGCTGGAGGCGGTATGTACCTAACTCAGAGGTCCCTCTTCCAAAAACAAGACCTGAGGAAGGGACACGACACGAGACGCTTAGCTTTGCAAAACATTTCAATACTGTTCCGACGAGTGTTTGTTTAGGAAGAGACGCGTTTGAATAAACTCAGAAAGGGTGGTGGTCGAGTTACAGAACATATGTACAGTAAAAAGTGATGATTATACGAACAAAGTTACAGCCACGAATGAAAAGTGAAACAATTGAGATGCTAAATACTTTCCTCTTATTACAAGACTTCATCGTGGGTGTGACTTTGTTTACATATACAGTATATATATATATATATATATATATATATATATATATATATATATATATATATATATATATATATATATATATATATATATGTATGTGTGTGTGTGTGTGTGTGTGTGTGTGTGTGTGTGTGTGTGTGTGTGTTATGGCCGGAATGAGATTAGTCTCAAATTTTGTCCTTGTAATAACAGTTGCTAGCTAACACTGCATTACGTGACTCATATTTTAGACCTATGAACATGAACACTACATAAATCTGAATGGGACAGTGTGTGTAAGAGGACTGATCCATTACCGAAGAGGTTCCAGGTTTTCCTAAAGTAAGATTATATGTATTGGATAAATGATGCATTGATTGATAGTATTATTTACTATCATGAAATTCCTTCTTCCTGTAAGGGATATGGCATTTTGATATATATATATATATATATATATATATATATATATATATATATATATATATATATATATATATATATATATATCAAGGGGCATCCAGGAAAAGGCAGCACGTATATAAAAACAACAGTTTATTTTGCCGACGGCGTTTCGCAATACCTTATTGCATCTTCAAGGTGCATCGTCGAGGCTAAACTGAGTTAGCCTTGAAGATGCAGTGATATATTGCGAAACGCCGTCGGCAAAATAAACTGTTGTTTTTATATAGGTGCTGCCTTTTCCTGGATGTCCCCTTGATAGCTACTGTAAAGCTTTCAGCTATATGACCTGTTCATATATTTTCATGATGTTTCCTTGTAATATATAATAATAATAATAATAATAATAATAATAATAATAATAATAATAATAATAATAATAATAATTATTCCATTCAAAATACAGTGGGTATTCTATTACATAAAAGTATCCATACAGATGACTCTTAAAATTAAAATACAAATACATTAATTAGTACTTTAACTAAAAGGTTCAAGGTGACTCTTAAAACAAAGGTATAATCTGTAGTCTAAAAATAAATAGGACTAAATACAAAGATAAAATTACCTATTCGTCTAGTTAAGAACCAAAATTTATTTACATTTATAAAATATCTTAAAGGTTACCATTATTTTTGCTTCTGAAACAGGTGTGATTTCAGTTTTCTCTTAAAAGTAGACAAATTGCTACACTCTTTAATATCCTCTGGCAATGCATTCCAAAGCTTGGGACCCCTGACGGATGTTGCCTGATCAGCCAGGATTGTCCGTCTCCTTGGAACCACCAAATGACTGCTCTGTCTAGTCGAACGTATTCTTCTCTGTTGTATGGTCTCTAGTGGTAATATTCTGGCAGGTGTATGTCCATGCAATACTTTGAAAATAAACAAACAAACATCAAAGATCAGTTTGCTCTCAAGTTTCAACCACTTCATCTCATTAATGTATGGTGTGGCGTGATCATATTTTCTCCCAAGACCCGCAGCAACCTTTGACGCAAAATTCTGAATTTTTTGTATTTTTTGCATGTTCGAGACGGAGCTTCCATTCCATATAGAAGAGCAGTAGGATATTACACTCGTCGCTAAAGCTTCAACAATTAGCTTTCTACTCTTTCTATCAAAATTATCTTTGTTTTTATTTAAGAAATACAGTACGCCATTTGCCTTCCTACATATATTGTCAGTATGATTATCGAAAGAAAAATACCTGTCCATAGTTACTCCGAGATTTTTTACATTTTCACTTGGTTTAATGTCAGTGCCGTTTGTTTTAATGCAAAGATTCTCTGGTAAACGGTTTATGTATTGGCGAGAGCCTATAAATAAAAATTTAGTTTTGCTTGCATTCATTTTTAGAGCATTCTCTGAAAAATATTTATTTACTTTCTCTAAAATTCTTTCGGCTCTGTCAACAATGTACACTAAATTTTCTATCTTACCCGAATGAAGATATTGTGCATCGTCCGCATACTGAACGAGCATATCACTCTCATTTAGTTCAGCCAGGTCATTTACGAAAATGCGATATTTTGATATATTTACTCTTCTGTTTATCATATGTTATGTGTAATGATAGTGATTATTGAAGTGTCGTATTTAGTTTGGCATGAGATCTCAAAGGAACTAATGATTTAAATAATTTAATAGCGTAATTTAGAGCTGATAATACAATTTTAATAGTAACGTAGTATGGGCAACACGTGTGTGTGTTGAGCGAGAGCATGTTTCATTTCAGTTGTCATCAGTTGAGATAAGAGAGAGCGCTTTGTTTTGGGTTAACGTGAGGACAGTTTGGAATAACAATTGCCGATTCGTTCAGGAAATCAACTCAGTTTTTCGTCTTGTTTATAAAACACTCAATCATAATTAGCCGATTGCAGTATGTTTCGATCGTGTAAAGATTTCTGTAAAAGCCTTGTCCCATACGAAAAGAATACGAGTGATTTCTTAAAGTTACATGCTTGGCTCTGATCACGTGTGCCACTTTGAGAGAAAGAGTAACTTGTGCCGATTGCGTTCTAAACGTTTGCTGGGAGCGACGTCACCTTCCTTCTAGAAATTTCTCTTTTGGTATCTCGTAACCAAAATGCCTTAATGACGTCATATAATTGTTTCATGTGCTACTGGAATTCTGAAATCTGTTTCATTTTTATTCTTGAGACCTCTCGCTCTCTCTCTCTCTCTCTCTCTCTCTCTCTCTCTCTCTCTCTCTCTCTCTCTCTCTCTCTCTTCAAAAGAGGGAAGTTATTAATTAACATACAATATTGTGGTCACTGGTGTTAATCTTAGTTTTTTTGAGATCTGAGGGTAGGAAAAGCAGCTGCAGCAAGTGATTTTGCAGAGGTTTTCACAAGTTTGTGTAAGGTAACGTGAATTTTACTTATTAATACCATGGTATAATAAGTTAGGGAAATTTTGTCTTAGTGAAATTATTATTGATAAATCTTATGTGTATTATTGTGTTTGCAATCTCTTCATATTTCCACATTTTTTTTTGTTTGTGATGTAACATTTATTAACATAGCATTTTAAATATTTCTTGGTAATTTAACATTGCATACTTGATTTAATTTTTCATTTATTAAGATTTTCTTTTCAAATCTTGAGTAATTCTTGATAGTTTCAATTTTGCTTGATTAATTTAAATTCCTGATAAATCAAAGTTTTTTGTGAATTAGTTTTGTTTCATAATTTAATTCAAGAATTGATAAAGTTTTGTGTTATTTTCGAGTAATAATAAATTTTTCAGATTGTGAATTCTAATTAAGAATTTTGAATTTAAAAATTATTTTTTGTATTTAGTGTTTTTAGAAAAACAGTGTTTCATTTATTGACCACCAGTGAATAGGATTAATTGTGTGTGCATAAGGCAAAGTGATAAACATGTTTTGTTCTTTTAGCTTTGCTAAAGTGAGTTAAGACCAGGGAAACAGTTAAAGTTATTTGATGGAGTGATGCCTTTTTACTCTAGAACATGTCTTGTTTAATTGTTGATACCTCACACATATTCTGATAAATTTAGTTTGATTTTTCAAGTGAGTAATAAGTTTTTAAGGGATTACTGTTACCTTTAGAGTACTCAGTCGTAATTCCTATTGTTATGAGAGTACAGGTATCTGGCTGAAGTGAGGTAAATTTTTGATTTTTGAGATCAGTTGTGTAATAACCAGGTGCTTGGTATGCACCATGACAGTATATCCATATAAGTACATGTATATATATATATATATATATATATATATATATATATATATATATATATATATAATAAAATATATACTAGCTGACCAACCTGGCGCTGCCCTGGAAATCTGAATGAAAACTGATAAACTCTCTCTCTCTCTCTCTCTCTCTCTCTCTCTCTCTCTCTCTCTCTCTCTCTCTCTGTCTCTCTCTCTCTCTCTCTTGCTTTCCTGTTGAGATAGTTGCTTCAGTTACATTGCCCAGCATTTTTGACATATTATATTTTGCCACTTCTCACCCCCCCCCCCAATTCCTGTCAGGGCTGAACTTGGACTTGAAGGGCATCGGGAGTGTCTCTATTCATTCCAACAACCTCAAAAACTATAGATTAGACACTAATATCTGTCATTTTTTAAATTTTATTTTTCAACCCTTCTCACCTCTTTCCTATTGGGTCTGAACTTGGACTTAAAGGGCACTGGGAGTGTTACTATTCATCTCAGACATTAATATCTTTTGTTTTCTGAGCTGAACTATGACTTAAAGGGCATTGGGAGAGTCACTATTCATCTAAGCAACCTCAAAAACTGTGTATTAGACACTAATATCTGTCGTTTTCGGTTATTTTTGTATGTCACCCCCTTCTCAGCCCCCTTCCCATCAGGCTGAAATTGAACTTGAAGGGCATTGAGAGTGTTACTATTCATCTCAACAATCTGAAAAGCTAACGGAATAAACACTACTATCTGTCGTTTTCGTTTATTTTTACGTCACCCCCTTCTCACCCCCTTTTTATCAGGACAGAACTTGGACTTAAAAGGCATCAAGAGTGTCATTATTCATCTCAGCAACCTTGAAAACTATGGATTAGACACTATCAGTTGTTTTTGGTTACTTTTACATGTTGCCCTTCCCACTCCTTCTCCCACTCCCCTTCATCTCATTGATCTCAAAAACTATGGATTAGACACTAATATCTGTTGTTTTAGGTTATATTTACATGTCACCCCCTTCCCAACCCCTTCTCACCCTCCTCCCTATCAGGGCTGACTTTGGACTTAAAGGGCATCGGGAGTGTCACTATTCATCTCATCGACCTCAAAAATTATGGGTTAGATCACCCCTCTCCCTGTCGGGGCTGAATTTGGACTTAAAGGGCATCGGTATGTCACTATTCATCACAGTGACCTCGAAAACTATGGATAAGTCACTTCTGTCTGTTGTTTTTGGTCATTTTTACTCCACCCCCTTCCCAACCCCTTCCTATCGGGGCTGAGTTTGGATTTGAAGGACATTGGGAGAGTCACTATACATCTCAGGGACCTCAAAAACTACGGATTAGACACTAATATCTGTCGTTTTGGGTTATTTTTACATGTCACCCCCTTCCCCCACCCCCTCAGTGTTTCCAAACCCGTGGTTTACCTGCCCAATTGGGCTACTTTTGAGCTGCTTGCTGCGGACTATGAAATGGTGCCGCTACTTACCTAAAATTGGGCTACTTTGGTGACACAAAACCGTGTCATCACTAAATCCGTTTGATAGGCCTTTACAAATGTAATGTTTCATATTTATTGTAACGGAAAGACATATATTGAATATACCTCTATTTTGGATTTTAATAAATACTGTTTAAAGCATAATAATGAAATATTACAGTTATTTTTCATTTTACCAGGTGGTTGATCAGACAGACTGTCGCCGTCTAGACACTAAACAGGAATTGAGGCGTTAAGGGTAATTCATTTTGAAATGTGAGTCACTAGTCGGATTCATTTTTCCCACTCAGTGAGAAGGTTGACTGCGTTAAAATGCCAAAAAAGTGCAATTGGAGTGTTTATAAGAAACATTATAGTCCTAAATGGGAGAGTGAGGAACTCTTGAAAGATTGGGTTAGAAGTGTTCCTGGAGATGAAACAAAAGCACGATGTCGTTTTTGCAACGCTGTCATAAGAGCTCACCATTCAGATTTAATGAAACATGCTAATACTGGGACCCATAAATCATATGTACAGTAAAAGCAAGAGAAAGCAATGTTACGAGGTTTTTGGCCAGTACTTCATCTCAGCAAACCAAGCAGACTGACATCAGCCAAAAAGCTACAGATCTGAAACTTTCAGTGTGCATTGCTTGCCATACCTCAATAAATTCTATTGATCATATAGGGGAGGTAATAAACGTATGTGGAAAAAGCTGTAATTGTAGTAAAAATACACTACGTGACATGCAGCTACACCGAACAAAATGTAGCAGCTTGATAAAGAATGTATTGGGCCCAGAGATGAAAAATCAGCTAATCACAGATAATGGATACACCCCCTACTCCTTGATTAGGGATGTATCAACCGATATAACGACCAATAAACAACTGTGCATAGTAATTAGATATTATAGTCAAGTAAAAAGAAGTATGATATCTACATTCCTAGGTCTGGTTGTGCTAGAAGAAACGTCAGCAAATGCTCAGGTAAGACATTCAACTCTTAGAATTCATTATTGTAAAATAATTCGTAATTTTCTTTACCTTCACTCGTGTTCGTTTACCAGCACAAAAAAATGAACAAGGTATTTCGGTTATAGAATATTTGGTTATATTTACCTTTATTATATACATCTCCATTTTCATGAGGCCTTCTGTAGCTACGCTCATATTCTTCCTATTGTCAGTATTTTGTTGACTTCCACCATTTTCGGTGGAATCTGCTTGTTTTTCTGCCCGTCTGTTACTAACTTTACAGCCTTAGATACTCTCAAGTAATTTGAAAAAAAGTATTCTATGAAAAGAGGCTATTGTTCTGCAACAATGATACAAATGAAATGGAATAAAACTACTTACAGGCTTTGACTGGCGCAATATGCAAGTTCTTGGTTGAAGTTGGATTAAATATTGGCCAATGCCTTGGACTTGGGATAGACAGTGCAAGAAAAAATTCTTTAATCGTTGGTGTAAGGTATGATAAATGTTTTATTTACAGAGTTCACTTGAAATAAAAATATAGGCGTACATATAGCCCAAAACATAAATTACGATAACTTACTAGAGATGATTTCTCTTGAGTAAAACAGTTCTCTCTCTCTCTCTCTCTCTCTCTCTCTCTCTCTCTCTCTCTCTCTCTCTCTCTCTCTCTATATATCTATATATATATATATATATATATATATATATATATATATATATATATATATATATATATACACATACACACACACACACATATATATATATATATATATATATATATATATATATATATATATATATATATATATATATACACACACACACACACACATACATATATATATATATATATATATATATATATATATATATATATATATATATATATATATATTTAAAACTTATTTGTATTTTATACAGGTATGTGTGCCATAGCTTGCAACTAGCTTGCAGTAAGGCTGTCGAGACTATGCCTAGAAACGTGGACTTTCTTGCTCACCAAACATACAATTGGTTTAGTTTCTCCAGTTCTCGTCAGACAGCGTCTAAAGACATATGCAAAACAATCAATAAGGGAACAGCTCCTCTGAAAATAATGGCATCCTGAGGAACACGCTAGCTGTCCATTTTTTAATGTGTAGATTGCATCCTATCCCAGTGGGACGAACTGAAATTGTACTTTCAGTTAGCAAAGTCAAAGGACAAGTGTTATACAGCGGAAATGTTGCACCAGATGTATGCTGATCCGGTTAATAATCTGTATTTGGAATTTCTAAAGCCAATTTTGGGAGAATTTAATAGAGTTAACAAGTTATTTCAAGGCGAAAATGTGTCTTGCTTGAAGTTGTTTTCAGATTTGGATTATTTCTTTAGGTACCTGATACAGCGTACCGTTAAACCAGGTGTTATTCAGCACACAGAAAATTTGACTAGCTTGAATTTTCAAGAGGAAACAATATTAGTATCATCTATGGGGACAGATCTGGGAGCACTCTTTTCTCTCTTTTATTCAGTTAGATGAGTCCCAGATTGATTCTAATGCAAAAATTGAAGTACGACGGAGACGCACACTTTTCTAAGAGAAGCTTGCATGCAGTTAAGTAAGCGCCTTCCAAATAATTTAAACATGCTTAAAAGCATGACTTTGCTTTTTCCCAAAATTGCAACTAGTGCAGTCAAGCCGAAAGTGAGAGAATTGCCATTCATTGACAACCAGTTCAAGGGTGACCTGTCAAGTCTGGAAATTGAGTGGAAACAGATAAGAGAATACAGTCTTTTTGGATATTTCAATCTTTTAATGAGGAAAATATATGCAAACTTGGTAATATCCTGACATATACTTAGTCTTATTGGACAATGTAAATCTCCTTAACCTTTTTTAATACGTATTTTTATATTTCCACACTCAAGGTAAATCTGGTAGACTGGGGAGATGCAGTGAACAAGGATCCTATCGAGTTCTGGGGAAATGTAATGGAGTATAAAGACGCAAGTGGGGAAAAGGCATTAGAAAAGCTAGCTAAATTTGCCTTGAAAATTTTATGCCTTCCAATTACAATAGTAATGCAGACGTTGAAAGGGTTTTCAGCCAAGTAAATTTAACCAAAACGGACCTGCAAAACAGAATGGGACACGACCTCTTATCAGCAATACTGTATATACGGAGTGTTATGCGTTTATGCGTTGCCATGAAGGAGAGGAAGCAAAAAAATGCCGGTGTCCAAATTTTCATCCAGTGACCAAATCTTGCAAGCTGTACAGTCAGTCAAGCTCATTTTATGACCATTGTGAATAAAGATTTGTCTCATGTATGTCAAAAGAATTCCATTTTTCATTTCATTAATTATCAACAAAAGTTAAAAATTTCTTTTCTATTTCTGATATTACACAATTTTTTTTACAGTTTTGAAAGAGTGAAAAGAAAAGACTTGTAGTTCATTTTTTTTCTGTACTTAAATGCACATTATGAAAATTATATATTCTATTTTCGTTAAGGTCCTTTTATTATTAACGTGAATAAAGATTTTTCTTATTTCAAAGAATTATGTTTTATTTTTTTGCAGTGGTCTCTCTCTCTCTCTTTGCTGTAATAGCTTGTTCTACAGTATTCCCAAGCATGGAAAAATGCGTATTAATTTTATTTTTGTACTTGCAAGTAGTGTATGAAATTGAATTTTTCCTTATTCATTAAATAATTGCACACAAGAGCTTGGTTGATTGATTTCACTTCCTTCTCTATTACTAAAGCATATTATCAACTCACAATTTTCTGTCCAATCACTATTTCATGTTGGATACAAAATTGGGATACTTTTCGGGCTATTGCCGCGGTTTTTAAGGCTTTGTACCGCAGTTTGACTATCAAGTTATTTGGCAACCCTGCACCCCCTCTCTACTGGGGCTGAATTTGGACTTAAATGGCATTGGGAGTGTCACTATTCATCTCAGCGACCTTGAAAACTATGGATTAGACACAAATATCTGTCGTTTTGGGTTATTTTTACATTTCACCCCCTTCGCACCATTTCCCACACCCCACCTTTGGAGCCAGTGATGTCTTACTCTCACAGTGTTTTTTCCTAGATAGTAAGTCATATGTATACCAAGTTTGGTTGAAATTGTTCAATGCATTTCAGAGTGTATGTGGAATACACGCACGCACACACATACATACATACATCCATTTTTATATATATAGACTAGCTGACAACCTGGCTCTGCCTGGGAAAACATTGAATGACAACAAGATAAACTCTCTCTCTCTCTTTTTCCCTCTTTCTCCTCCCTAACACCCTCTCTCTCTCTCTCTCTCTCTCTCTCCCTCTCTCTCTCTCTCTCTCTCTCTCTCTCTCTCTCTCTCAATTTCTCTCTCTCTCTCTCTCTCCCAATTTTCCCTCTTTCTTCTCCTAACACACCTCTCTCTCTCTCTCTCTCTCTCTCTCTCTCTCTCTCTCTCTGTCTTTTCCCCCTCTTCCTTTTCCCTAACACCCCTTCTACTCTCTCTCTCTCTCACTCTCTCTCTCTGTCACCCCTTCCCAACCCTAACCCCCTTTGGTAACACTGAAGTCTTACCACCAAAAGTTTTCTTTTCCAGATAGTACGTCATATGTATACCGAAATTAGGTATGATAAATTCGTAAAGTTACTGAATCTACGGGCATAACCAGCCCCATTTCACTGGCAGAACCAGCCCCGTTTCAGGAAAGCCCTTCCACCCCAACCCTCTTTGGTGGCCTTTGGTGCTAGCAAGTCATATACTGTATATGTCAAGTTTTGGTTTAAATTGCTCAATGCGTTTCAGAGTGTATGTGGAACATACACACACACACACACACACACACACACACACACACACACACACACACACACACACACATATATATATATATATATATATATATATATATATATATATATATATATATATATATATATATAATCAAAAAACTACAAACGTCCTTTAATATCAATTCGCTCTACCTCGGAAATAATATATTTTCATATATGTTACCGAAAGGGAATTTTTAGTTGATAATAAGTACGCCGTCCGTGGGCTCGAACCAACGAAGGACAGGAACTCAGGACTACAGGGACGCATTAACCCAGCCGGCCACAATCACGAGAGGTTATAAGTGGATATCGGCTCCCATCAACTCACCCGTCGAACTCAGGTGTTTTGCATTTGGAGACGATATCCACCCACCTCTGCCATGTTGACCGTGTGATGCGTTTGTTCCGCCACGCGCAGCCATATTATGACTTTTTATCACATCACCGTGATTCATATACAATCAGAAAGCTACAAAGGACGTTTGTAGCTTTCTGATTGTATATGAATCACGGTGATGTGATAAAAAGTCATAATATGGCTGCGTTTGTAGCTTTCTGATTGTATATGAATCACGGTGATGTGATAAAAAGTCATAATATGGCTGCGTGCGACAAACGCATTACACGGTCAACATGGCAGAGGTGGTGGATATCGTCGCCAAATGCAAAACACCTGAGTTCGACGGGTGAGTTGATGGAGCCGATATCCACTTGATGTGATAAAAAGTCATAATATGGCTGCGTCGCGACAAGCGTACGATGCTATGGCAGAGGTGGGTGGATATCGTCTCCAAATGCAAAACACCTGAGTTCGACGGGTGAGTTGATGGGAGCCGATATCCACTTATAACCTCTCTTGTGGCTGACTGGGTTAATGCGTCCCTGTAGTCCTGATTCCTGTCGCCGTTGGTTCGCTATGGGACCAGTAGTATATTATCAACTAAAAAAGAATTCACGCCGGTAACATATGTAGAAAATATATTATTTCCGAGGTAAGCGGTGGATATTAAGGGCGTTTGTAGCTTTCTGATTGTATATGAATCGCGGTGATGTGATAAAAAGTCATAATATGGCTGCGCGTGCGACAAAGCGCATTACCTCGGTCAACATGGCAGGAGTGGGTGGATATAGTCTCCAAATGCAAAACACACAAGGTTCGACGGGTGAGTTGATGGGAGCGATATCCGCCTCTTCTCTTGTGGCGACTGGGTTATCGTCCCTGTGGTCCTGAGTTCCTGTCCTTAGTTGGTTCGAGTACGGAGACGGCGTGCTTATTATCAACTAAAATTCCCTTGGTAACATATGAAAATATATTATTTCGGTAGAAGCGAGTGGATATTAAGGATGTTTGTAGCTTTCTGACTGTATATGAATCACGGTGATGTGATAAAAAGTCATAATATGGCTCGTGCGACAAGCGCGTACGGTCAACATGGCAGAGGTGGGTGGATATCGTCTCCAAATGCAAAACACACCTGAGTTCGACGGGTGAGTTGATGGAGCCGATATCACCTCTTCTCTTGTGGCCACGACTGGGTTAATCGTCCCTGTAGTCCCTGAGTTCCTGTCCTTCGTTGGTTGAACCCACGGGACTGGCGTATATTATCAACTAAAAATTCCCCTTGTTAACATATATGAAAATATATTATTTCCGAGTGGCAATTGGATATTAAAGGACGTTTGTAGCTTTCTGATTGTATATGAATCACAGTGATGTGATAAAAGTCATATATATATATATATATATATATATATATATATATATATATATATATATATATATACTATATATATAACTATACTATAATATATATATATATATATATATATATATATATTTATATATATATCATCGTTATCACCAACTGCACCAAACCGTCCTCTTAGAAGTCATCTATGTTCGTCAGTGACCTCTCCAGGCTTCTCTAGCCCATACAAAACCCTTCGTACCTTTACTACTCCTGCCAACTTTCGCATTCACATACCACCAACAACACTTTTATCTCAGATCACTTACTGATATTTCATCTCTAACGAAATTAAATAAGGTTAGCCCCTCGAAGTAGGTTCCTTCACGTGGTAGAGGGGGTAAGGGGCCTAGCTTCTCTTCTTCGTTCTTCACGAAGAATAAGAACCGAACCTGAATCACCTACAAACTTTCGATTTAAATGGCGTGGATATTTTCACTTTCGTTCAAATTTCTTGGACCTGAGTAAATAGGAAAAGGTATCATAGCACAGGATTGAGTTTATGGCCCGAAGCTAAATAGTGAGAACCGTGGCAGGACCATCAACTGCCGATAATGTTCGGACCTGGAAGTTTCAGGCGGAACTATTCTATGGGACTGGACCATGGATTCAGGGGTCTAGTTCTGGGAATAGGATATCGGCATTCTGTCCAGTTTTGCCCATAATGTACGATTAGGGTGGGGATGATTGTATTCTAGTAATGCTCTCCAGTCCTATCAAGCGGGTTGGCTTACATAACCCGAGCCACTCTAATCATGTTGTGCCATCCTTTGGGGTAGGGTAGGGATGCGGACATTTGGGAGTCAGTTCTCACTTGTGCCATTGGCGGAAGAATAAACCCCATGAAAGCTGATGAGTATCTTTTTAAGGTTGTCAAGGTTTGTTACCTTTTTTATTTTTTTTCTCCAATTTACTTGTCTTAATGCAAAGTTGTGTTAACGATTTAAGTACCCTGGACCCTTTGATGTAGCGATTCGGCACAGTTAGCAGCTACCCAGGAACCTCACTGACCTCTCTCTGGAAAAATCAGAAAAATACGAACGTAATTACACTGGGCCCTATGCTCCAATGAAAAAATAAGCCAAAAAAACCAAGTATCTTGACCCAACATTGACCCACTTCGACTCCTTCTTTGGGAGTGGAAGTTGGTCAAAATTCTTTATTAAAACGGAAAAAAATATCACCATTGAAATTAGAAAACTTTCTTATTGGATCATTGTTTCAACTACTGAAATGTCATTCAGACAAATTAAGAACAGATGTGGTTGATAGAAACCACTACAAGAAATCAATCGGAAAATTACTTAAATATAAAAAATATTGATAATGTTAAAGTACATATTAAAAAACATGACAATTTGAACAGTGTCCAGGGTACCATAGTACTCCCTGATAATGATGAACCAATAGAAAAGAATATATTGCTAGATTCCCTTAAAAAAAGGTACAACAATATTCAAGACTGCGAAATTTACAACATAGCTAGTAGACAGAGTAATGAAAAAATACTAAGAATAGCAAAAGATAAAATTTGAAGATAGATTACCCTTAAAAATAAGAAATCTTAGGCCAAAGCAGAGAACTGAGACCGTATGTCCCTAAACCATACAGTGCCAAAACTGTGGTATGTATGGACATACAGAAAAAATATATATCACATCTGTATGCTGTAGCGTACTGTGGATCTGACAAACATGCCACACAGTGGAAGTGTGGTGAACCAAAATGTGAACTATTGGACAAAATCACCATGCAAAGTCTAAGGAATGTACTATATTATATATACAATACTGAATTGAAATTACTTCGGAAAAGGACAGGAATGCTATAAAGAGGCCAAATTAGAATTAAAGTTAAGAGGAATGCATGATCCCATGAAAACGAACTTTCTGCAGCAATAAGATCAAACAAAGAAACAAAAGTGAAATAAATAAGAATATGACCTGATCAGTCTCAAAGAAAAATAACCACTTTGCAGAAGAAACCAATATAGCAAAGGACCAGAAATGTATACAAATCTTTGCTCAAATTCATTTTGAGATTTTAAGAGAAATAGAATCACTAAGAGACAATGCAAGCACCATAGAAATATTAAAAGATAGTTCTGATGAATTGGAAACTAAAGAAAAAAGAGACCTTTAGAGAACTCCACCCAAGACCAACAAAAAACCAACTATTATTAGAGATATCCATTAAAATAAAGGCGAGAGACCCCAAGAAAGAACATAAACCAAATAATAAGAAAATACCTTTGTCTCCCTAAAGTAATAATAAAATAATAAGAAACAGATACCCAGAACATCAAAGAAATAGTAGAGGAACAAACTATTGACAAAAATGATTATGTGATGGGAGAAGAGAGATTACCCATCACCAACAATAGGTACAACAAGTAAATGAAAAAACGACACACAAAATACATGTGGATGTAATGAATGCTTCATTGAACTGTGTGCAACAAAAATGAAAAAGCATAACAAAGACAGTTTAACAAACACTATACGAAATTTTTATAAGTTACAGAAATAAAGAAACTACTAGTTTGGACACACACGAAAAGGGCTGTATGTGCATTGGACCTGTGTGTATAAAGAAAAACAAATAAATATTGTAAATAGGATTACTAGAAAAAATGCAGATTGATGATCTTCAAAAGAAAATAACACTTGAACACACTAACGTTATACTTTCAATAATTATATTATACAATGGAACGTAAATGGTCTACAGACCAGATTACATTTGGGAGAAATACAACGATTACTAAGGAATATGAGCCAATGATATTATATGTTTACAACATGTCCAACAAACAATACCAACAATAGGTAAATATACATAGTATCTACATCTAGAAGAAGAAGAAGGAAATTTAGAGTACTGCTATATATGTACATAACAAAGTATGTTATGATGAAGTACCTGTAAATTTTTACTGACTTTGCAAGTATCAAGTATTAAAATACGAATAAAAAATGACACTACATAATTTATAGCATATAACCAACCTAATAAAGTTACGATATTGATAAACTTAAAGATTTACTTAACAATACCAAGGAACCTACATTAATAGTAGGTGATTTTTTAACATACAACTAATATGGGACTGTCATTGTACAAACTCAAATAGAATAGGTAGTAAAATAGAGAAGAGTTCATGGATTCCAACAACATATGCTGTATAAATGATGACGAGTAGCACATATTTTCAAAAACACATGGAACATTTTCCTCAGTAGACTTAACTTTATGTACAACAAGCATAGTTGACAGATTGGATTGGAGCCAGTTGATGACTTGCACACAGTGATCATTTAATGTAATTTCCTTACTGCAAAATAATCCTGCAAAACATGTCCCTCACTATAGCATCTATAAGCAGATTGGGAGCAATATAAATGCACACTAGAAATATCCCACAGTTTGAATATTTAAAAGATCATAATGAAACTAATAAATTTCTTATTGATTTCATTAAAAATGCTGCTGATAAAGAAAGCAATACCAAGTCAAAACCCCATCAACAAAACACAAAAGTTTCTGGTGGTCTGATGAGTTAACAGAATTAATAAATATGAAACACTCAATAGGGAGACGATTAGATAATTTGAATAGAAAGTTCAATAAAATGAATAAAACATTGCCGATATTAGAAAGAACTTTAAAAAAAAATGACTGTATTATTACTAGAAATTGATACATTAAAACCTGTATACAACAAATTATCTGCAAAATTTAAAAAAGAAGTAATTCAAGGAAGAATCATTTCATGGAGGAAATACGTATCAGATCTCTCTAATATGCTCCATACAAAATATGGGAAAAATTCAGAGAGAATAAATGGTATCCATGTCAAACCACCCTAGACATGCCATATTAAAAGATGGAAAAGAACACTTGATCAAAGAAATAAGTAATATAATGGGAGAAAATTTAGCAAGTATAAGTAGTGATAAGAATTTAGATGAACACTTCATACAAAAAAAATAAATAGAATTAATAACAATAAGTTTTGAAACAATTGACGATATATCGTATAATAGAAAATTTAGTATGTCAGAGATGGAATATGCTATCTCGAACAGCAATAAATCTGCTCCTGGAGGTGACAATATTTGTTTTGAGATGATCTGCCACTTAGCACCTTTGGCAAAGTCATACTTATTAGAGAGTTTTATAATCATTTGTAAGCTGAAATTTATTTCCAGATGATTGGCGTAAAAAGCTATAATAATTCAATCCCCAAACCTGGAAAGGATCCAACAATGTAAATAATTACAGACCAATTTCTTTAACAAGCTGCTTATGCAAATTGTTAGAGAAAATGGTAAATGCTCGACTAACATGGCACATTCGAGAAAATAAAATTTTAACTCCCACTCAGTTTGGGTCTCAGTGTAACAGATCCACATTGGATTCTCTCTGTAACTTAGAAGACCATATACGTAGAGCGTTTGAACGAAACAAATTACTGTAGCTGTCTTTTTGACATTGAAAAGGCTATACGTTTGTGGAGGTATGCTATATTAAAAACTTTACAAAACAACAACATCCGTGGACATTTACCTAGGTTTATACAGAACTTTTTGACAAACCGCAATTTTCAGGTGAGAATTGATGATGATCTGTCTAGAACATTTCCACTTGAAAACGGTGTTCCACAGGGAAGCGTCCTTGGTGGAACACTGTTTACTTAACAGTGTGATATCAGTAAAAATCTACCTATTGGCATTAAAAGTAACCTATGCATGGATGATTTTTGCCATATATTATTCAGCATCCCGAATAAAACATGCAGAACAGATCATTAATAAAAGCATAGTAAAAATAGATGAATGGGCCTCATCTGTAGGCTTTAAATTTTCCATAGATAAAACTCAAGCAATCATGTTTTATAAAAATAAAAAGTGGAAAAAAGGTGAAGAAATAGATTTAAAAATCAAAAACCATAGTATACCAATTGGCCAAACAGCAAAATTTTTAGGATTAGTATTTGATACCCACTTGAACTGGAGAGCCCGTACATATGTAAAATCCTAAAAATAAGAGCATTAAATCTAATTAGAAAACTATCGAAAGACACTACTTGAGAGCCGATAGACATACCCTTACTGTGCTGTATAAGGCAACAGTTCTGTCCATCATTGATTATGGAAGTGAAGTATATGGCTCGGCATCTGACGCAGTTCTGAAAATCATCGTTACAAGTTGAATGTGGTGAACTGCCTTTGTCTCTCCATAGAGAGCTAGTAACAATGAAAAGTGCTTTAAGAATTCAAACTAGTGATTCTCCAACCAAAAAATTATTTGAATTAAGAGATGTATTTATAAACAACCATCCACCACCTTTCCCAATTAGAGCCAAAAGATTGTTTGAGTCGCTGAATATAAATATACAAGTGCCTGTAATAGTAAAATCACCTCCTCCTGGACAATGAATAAAACGAGTGCACACACCTCAGAAGTATTTATCAAAAGTAACTCATATACAACAGTTACAACAGAACACCATAGACAGCACTTTAATAGAGTACTATATAAACCGAAAAGGTCCACATTACATAATATATACAGATGGTCTAAATCAGAACACGGAGTAGGATATGCAGTGTCCCAAGACAAAACTTATCGAAGTTCTCTCTTCCTAATATTGCTTCCGTATTTACAGCAGGAATTGTATGGAATTGCATCAGCTATAAAAATAATTAAAGAATCGTCATTCAATAATTTTGTGATTTTCAGTGATTCAAGAAGCGCTATTGAAGCTGTTCAAAGTTACAAATCAAATAATAATATAGTACAACAAATTAAATTATATCTCCATAAATTGCTGTAATAATGGAAAAATGTAGTAATATGTTGGATCCCCATGGGATCAAATGACAACAGATCACAAAGCAGCTAAAGCAGCAACTCACATGACAAGATCAAATGTGAATATCCTGTTGATTATGCTTAACTCACATAAAAATGGGTATCATAAATAAATGGCAATATGGGATGAAGAACCTGAAAGTAATAAACTGAAAGAAATAAAACCTAATGTTAAAAAATGGAGTTCATCATATCAAAGAGAGAGACACGCACAAGTAATTTTAACACGCCTCAGAATAGGTCATATAAATGTACATGGGCATAATGAGCAGCCCATGGCCCAGCTCCCGAGTGCTCAGAGTGCAGGAAGTAATAATAATAACAGTCGAACATGTGTTATGTGAAGATGTCCAAGTATGATCGACAACGAATGTCTACTTTTGGAAATAGGTCAGTGAAGAAAGAGAAATTTTGTCCAGAATCTTTCACATTTTCAATCATTCAATTTTATGTTCTTGAAGAACTGTAATTTAATTAACAAAATATAAAAATAAGTAAATAATAAAAATATGAAAATCCTTTTTTTAACATTTAAATTTTACAAAAAAATTTTTTTTTTAAATTTTGTTTAATTTATATTCTGAATTACTAATATATCGTTGTAGTATGTATGTGAGAAGTCTGAGTAAATGTATTTGTGTATGAGAGCATGTGCCTGTGTGCAGTTTTTAATTTCATTTTAATTCATTCATCTTAGTATCGGATGATCTATTGGGTCGCACTTGACTTCAGGCCTAGACATGGTATTTTAACCAAATCCTTCGGGCCAGCCCTATGAGAGCTGAAAGTCAGCTCAGTGGTCTGGTTAAACTACTTTAATAATAATAATAAAAATAAGGTTAGAGAGGGCCACTAAGGTAACGGATACCCTTGAAGAGATCCAGTGTACAAATTGGATATAAGAAATCTCGGCTGACAAGAGAATTCTCCTTCCGAACATAACCAACTTTTCTAAAAATTCCAGCGAAGGAAAATTCTGAAATGAGGTCATGTTGCAGTGCCCAGGGCCAGAGTTCCGTTATTTCCTCTGCTGCTGAATTGTGGAATAGCTTATCTGGCACTTCGTGAATGCTGATTCTCATCGTAAAAAGGATTTAATGCTATTTGGAAATGCGGTTTACCTTTGGCTTTTTTCACAGACTGTTGTTTTATGTATGAGAGATTTTCATCCTTTGGTGATCTCGTTATATTTATTTGTATGTATACTGCTTTTTTCGCTTTGCTATATGTTTTTCTTTTGCACTAATGGGCATTCTTTTTGTTGTATTTTGTCAAGAAGATTCAAAGTTCAGGTTTAGTAATAATAATGATGCTGTTCGGCGTGAAACTAGCAAAGTAGACAATTTTAGCCTCTAAGGAAAGGTCAAAATATATGGATCTGATTGAAAAAGTTTAAAAAATTGTCAGGGTGGCACCTATGGTTCACAGGTATGGTCAGGAGCTAAAAATAAAATTAGAAAAAAAAATTAGAATTACCAACAGTTTATAATTTTTGGTGTTCCTCATGCCGTCCCAATTTTAGTGCACTGGGCATTCCGTTTTTCTTTGTTAGTAAAAGATTATTTTTCTCGTATAACTTGTAACTCAGTGTCCATAGTTTGTTTTGAATAGATACGCCTGAAAAATGATAAGGGCGGCAAAATTTCTTCCTCCCTCTGTGTGCTATTTTGTATGATGATTAAGTTGCAACCTGTTGGACAGATGAAAATGTATTGCTTCATGGGTACAAGAACTCGACTCCTTTAGGAGGCGTTTCTTTGACATAGATTATATACTTTCTTGAATAACATAGAAATTAGGTGATTACAAAGCTCGTGTGCATGTGAAAGCATCAGTAAGCAAGTAGAAAATGCGTCGAAGTTTCTTCGGCGCAATCGAGTTTTCTGTACAGCGTATAATGCTGTATGAAACGCTCATCCGCGGCCCATGAAACTTTCAGCCACGGCCCGGTGGTGGCCTGAGTTGTTGACACCTATAGCGGTGCCAGAAGCATGATCATAGCTCACTTTAACCTTAAATAAAATAAAAACTACTAAGGCTGGAGGGCTGCAGTTTGGTATGTTTGATTGATGATTGGAGGGTGGATGATCAATATACCAATTTGCAACCCTCTAGCCTCAGTAGTTTTTAAGATCTGAGGGCGGACATAAAAAGTGCGGATGGACAGACAAATATCCATCTCAGTAGTTTCCCTTTACAGAAAATAAAACTGGCTGTCCGTGAACTGAACTGGTCATTTTGATGGCAAGGAGTATTATTAAACGAAAATAATGAAAGCTTTGCAGGGAAGGAAAAGGAAAACTGTCTCTTTCCTTGATAGGGTATCTAATCGGGCTTAAACAATATATATTTTTTGTTTACTGAGCTCAAACGCCAATGGCAGAGACACTTCAGAACTTTTTAAATAGACTTTGCCAGAAGTAAGGAAAATAAAGCTTCCATAACTTATATCTCCGGATGTGTCCCCGGCATTGCTGACACATTACAATATACAAATGAGAATATAATGGACAAATCTAAGTTACGTTTAGACTTCTCAAATTCAAGCTCCGTTAGTCTTTGGACTGAGGGTAAAACTATCTTCCAGAATAGAGTAAGAAACCAAACACTGACAAGAGGGGAAAGCGGGAAAGAACAAAAAGCAAAGGGAGACGAATCAAGATGAAAGAGGGGCGGAAGGGCAAGGGCGGAGGTCAGTTTCCCTAAACTGAATTCTGGATGCAACGGAGTCAAGACCGGGGAGTGAGACAAGTGGAGCCGAATAGAAATTGCTTTTGAAATTCGAATGTGGATAAACTGAAACAGTATTAGTGTTTTGGGACAAGTAAATGTCTTAGTTGGGAAGAGTGTTTTTGATAATGATTTTGCTAACGTTATTGCAAGTTTGTGCGTCGTTATTTTATCATGAATGACTAATTCTTGCTAATAGGCTTTTGCTCTAATCCCGGTTAGCCATTGTCAAACTTGCTCCATTACCGAAAATAACTATATCATTATTATAGCAATAGTTCTTATTGTTAGAGATGAGGTTCATGATTTTCAATATGATAATTTAAATTTTTTTTTTTTTTTTTTTTTTTTTTTTTTTTGCTCAACATTTTCTTTATCGGAACGGAGCATTTCGGTAAATTCTTATAATTTTTGAGGACCACATTCTGAACTTAGAAAAAGTAAGCATGTGACTTCGTGCTTCATAAGAGTCGCTAAGAATTTATGTTTTTGGTACCGTTTCTTTGCTTCTTTGTTTATTAGCAGGTTTACTCAGGATCTTTCAGCAAAATCTTACGTAAGGTAGGCCATGTAATTAATAAGAAGTAATTTTATTTTGGGAGGGCTAGGGAGGTAACTTTCAGGGAAAAGGGACTCTGGTCTTAACAGAACATTAGCCGTTTCGGAGATCTTACCTTTAGCCAAGGTTTACCTGTAATAATATATTGTAATATTTGTCAGGTGTAAATCGTGCAACTGAAAGTCATATGTTGTTATAGCGTCACTGGTGTTATGGCAAAATAGCATTTTGTTATACCGTTGTTGACGATATAGCAACATGATTCATCGTTATCATGTTCATTTGTGCCGGAAGGGGAAATTTAATGAAAAAGAATTTGAAGGCAGTGAACATTTCAATGATCGTACATGATTGTTATATCAAGGAAATTTGTAATGCCTGAATCCAAAAATACACGAAATCCTGCGACCATTAATGATCGTACTTCACCATTTTGTTTTAGAAACCAAATTTGCAGATAAAGTAGAGCCTGGTTAAAATTTTTAAAAAGTGTTTTAAAAGCAAAAGTTCAAAGTGAAAACTGCAAGAATTCTGCGAATTTGCTGTTTAACCCGGTAGAGAACGACCTGCTTATTGTTGAATATACATACACACACACACATTTATATATATATATATATATATATATATATATATATATATATATATATATATATATATATATATATATATATATATATATATATATATATATATATATATATATATATTATTATATTATTACGCCGAAAGACATAGTTTGTTCTTGACAAACAATTTTAGGGTGTCTCAAAGGAAGTAGTTTTTTGGTGATGAACAATTTTAGGATATCTCAAAGGATGTAGTTTGTTCATGATGAACGATTTTAGTATGTCTCGAAGGACATAGTTTCGAATTCATCCACGGACTCGGCCAGCTAATAGCGCAAATTTGGGTTTTGCCTTGTAGGGTGTCGGTTGTTTGCAGGGAACTGAGTTGTTGGGTTTGTCTTGTCGGACATGGGTTCAAATTCACACATGGACTTGGCTGGATAACGGCGTGAATCTTAAGGTTTGGTTTGGGAAGCATCTTCCCGTTCCTGAAAATTTTGATTTTGCCTCGTAGGGCGTGGGTTTGTTCACAGGGAACTGGTTTGTTGGATTTGGTTTCCTTGTGATAAGGAATTTTTAGGGGAGTTCCGATACGTGTTAGGTTCGGGAACTCAGGGAGTGTTGTAACACTTGTGAAACAATGACAACTAAAAACAAAGGAAGTAGTATAAACCTTAGAAAAAGTGGTGGATACTGGCATAGAGGAGGTAAGTTTTACGTACAGATGCAAATTGGTGGTTTAGAAAACAGCCGTTTTAGAAGTACACTTCTATGTATGCTCATAAGAGTGATTTGGTAAGTTCGTCGTCGAGGGACGGATAAAGTACAAGTTACACTGAAGAATGTGAGTAGTTCTCCTACAATATTAGGAGCCTTTTCCTCCAATATAAGTACAAAGCTTAATTCTATCATGCACAGGCATCGTTCACCTAAGATCATATGTATACTAAAATTCTTCACCTGACCTAACCTATCTCACCGTGACCAGAAGGGTCTATTTACTCAGCTCAATAAACATGGGTTTGTTGTCTGGCCCCGTGGTTTGACAGCTCAAGGTCGTTTGGTACACGCACCTGGTTCGAGAAGGACAACGGTGGCTTGGGGGAATTTCCCGGAATGACTGCGCTCTTAAGAAAACATATTACATTGTTAACAGCTTATTTATAGAGGAACCCAACTAGATGTGTTCTCTTAGGCTTTACAAAAATTAGACTGGGAACAATGTGAAGACCATGAGGTCACAGTGAACTTTAAGCAAAACAAAAGATTAACGCAAATAAAACACACAAAAATAAACCTTCTTCAATGAGAGAGGGAGAGGAGACCGGTGAGCGAAATTTTTTGGGCTAATGCTAAGTTCACACATTCATGTATCAAGGCACGCATGCGCACGCACAGCCGGAATTGGTGAAACTTGCGCATACGCGAGAAAATAGGCCCCGCCCAACTGGATACGTGTCACGGGACGATGTGCGTGATGCATGCGTATTATAGTGCGCCGCAAATGTAAGCACTGCGTAAAGGGTGACGTGGCGCTGACGAACAAGCGCGGCGCAGGCAGAAGTAGTGCGTGGCAGAGCACGTAACACCAACGTCATATACCGTGTGTTACGTTCTGTGTAACTGAGTTACGCAAACGTCACGTTGGCCCCACGTACTGCGGGGTTAAACTCCAGCTATATAAAGGCCGGCAGCTGCACATGTGAGCTAGTCAATGCCGTAATACCACAGCGACAAGACATACTACCAACGTGCTGAAGCAACATGGACAACATAGCTGAAATGCGTCAACTCATAGCTATAGCACGTCACGGATAGACCAGAATTGTTGCCACTGGTCATTGAGTATGTGCACGTCATGTTATTGCTGGAGCTTGTAATGATTGCTGCAAAGCACTTAGGCAGAAAAAAGGCGCCCAAGGAGGGTGTGGGCGTGGCCGTACCTGCAGAAAAGGATGGAGCAAGGTCATTATGACAACCTGATGGCGGAGTTGTCAACCTGAAGCCCCAGAGCTGTACAGAAATTTTACCCGGATTGACAAGGACCTCTTCAATGAAATTGTTGAACGGGTCACACCCACATTCAGAAGAAAGTGACATTCTGGAGGAAACCCATTGAGCCAGGCCTACTTGTTGCTATCACCCTACACTTCCTCGCTACAGGTGATTCATACAAGAGTCTGCAATATTCGTTCCGGGTAGCCCACAACACCATTAGTCTCATCGTACCAGAGACCTGCAGGGCCATTGTTGCTGCCTTCGATGATGAGGAACTGCAGGTGCCACAAACACCTGAAGCATGGCAGGAGGTTGCACGGGGTTTTGAGGAACGGTGGAACTTCCCGCACGTAATTGGAGCTATAGATGGGAAGCACATTAGGCTCCGTAACCCTCCCAAGGGCGGTGCGCATTACTTCAACTACAAGAAGATCTACTCCATGGTATTACTTGCAGTTGCTGATGCTTCATACAAGTTCCTGTACGTCGACGTGGGAGCCATTGGGTCAGAGTCAGACGGTGGTGTATTTGCCCAGACCCAACTGGCAGAAATGCTGTTGCAGGAGGAAGCAAATCTTCCCCAACCGGATGCCCTGCCAGGTCAACCTAATGGATCTCCTGTGCCCTACTTCCTAGTTGGCGATGATGCCTTCCCCTGAGGAATTACCTTATGAAGCCCTACCCCAAAAGAGGACTTAGCAAGGAGGAACGGATTTACAACTACAGGTTAAGTAGGGCACGCAGGACGGTGGAGAACGCCTTTGGGATTCTGGCAAACAGATTCCGAGTATTCCACACTGCAATATGCTTGAAGCCTGACCATATAGAGCATTAGTGATGTCCGCATGTGTTCTGCACAATATGATCATAAGAAGAAATGCACGAAGACAAGAAGGAGATCAGGAGCACCCTGTCACACATGCTGTCATCCCTGGTAGCTGGAGGAGTGACCCGTCCTTAGGAGCAGCCCTTCCAACCGTGACCGGCAACACTGCAACGAGGATGCAAAGGAACAGCGTAACTTGCTGAAGGAATACTTTTCATCGGCTGAAGGCTCCGTGCACTGGCAGGAGAACATGATTTAGCTCTCATGCATACCTGATTGTTGTAATTACTTAAATGTCTGTTCCTGCATATATTTTGGACTTATTTAAAATTCAATAATGTATCAATTCAGGATTATTTTGCCCTGTGCATTTGTGTACTTTTGTTTGTTTTAGTTGATTTAATAAAAGATATTGCTCAAATCTATGATATATTACTCTCATCAATACTTGTTAATTGGGAAGAGGATAGAGCGGGACATGACTTTGCAAATTTATGTTTAATCAATATGAAACAAACATACATATAAATAATAGAAAGAAGATGTAGTTATTTTGCCCTTTTTAATAATTTCTTAACATGGAATCTATTCTGATATGATAATTCTATCATTTTTTGAAAGTACCTTCTCTTAACATTGTTTCTATTCTGTTCTTGTATTTATTTTGGACTTATTTATAAATCAATAATGTATCAATTCAGGATTATTTTGCCCTGTGCATTTGTGTACTTCCGTTTATTTTAGTTGATTTAATAAAAGATATTGTTCAAATCCATGATATATTACTCTCATCAATACTTGGTAAATGGGAAGAGGATAGAGCGGGCTATGACATTGCAAATGCATGTTTAATAAATATGAAACAAACATATATATAAATAAAAGAAAGAAGATGTAGTTATTTTGCCCTTTTTAATAATTTCTTAACATGGAATCTATTCTGATATGATAATTCTATCATTTTTGAAAGTACCTTCTCTTAACATTGTTTCTATTCTGATATGATAATTCTATCATTTTTGAAAGTACCTTCTCTTAACATTGTTTTTATTCTGAGGTGATAATTTTATGTTCTTGAAAGTACCTGCTCTTAGCATTTACATTGTTGATATTCTGATATGAAAATTCTATCTTTTTGAAACTACCTTCTCCCCGATATTTGTGACATTTTATATGACTTGCTAATATTTGGCCTGTTGTCATTTTGCTTCTGTGCACATATGTTACATAAAGTATTTTGAACTTATTTCAAAGTCAATAATGAAATGTTAGTGTATTCGGGTTCATTTTGCCTTCTTTATTTGTGTACTTGTATTATAGCTACTTCATTGAATACATGATATTTGAGCAGAGGATAGAGCTAGACATGATATTGCAAAATATATTTATTTAATATAAAATAGAAACATACACATACATAAAAGCAAAAGGAAAAACAACAGTATATACATTAGCTCTGTAAATTGTTAAGGAATGTCGTGTCAAGCGACAGGTTGCTGAGGTCTTTTGGTGTGGATGTCACCAACTGTGCTTGCAGGAGCGCCAGCTGCTGTGCAGTGAGTGCCCGCTGCTGCTGCGATGCCGACAGGCTGTCAGGAACTGCAGGTGCCTGACACTCTGCTGTCACTGCCATGGTGTGGGTCATCATGGCCCTCGACGGCACCGTGGAGCCCTCTTTGGTGGCACGGATGTACCTTTGAATGGCACCAAGCACCTCCATTTTCAGGTGCAGGCCCAGCTGTTCTGACACCTGTGCGCACTCATCCTCGACCTCTTGAAAGAACTTCCTCCAGTAGAGGACGCGGGGGTTACGAGGAGGTGGGTCGACAGTCGTCAGCATATCGTCCCGGAGGGCCTCTGCCCTCATGAAGGCGACGTCGAACAGCTCGGAAACTTAGTGTTTCCGAGCCTTGGTTGTTGCTCGATCAACCGGAGAGGGCGTGGGCGTCGGTGTCGGGCCACCAGAAGAAACATGAGCAGGCAGGTCCAGAACTTGGGCAGGGAGGGCGGCAGCAGGGAGGGTGGCAGCAGCACAGGCAGCCTGTAAAAAGAGGAGCGACATATATGAGAACATGGTATAAAATGTACATTGAATGCATGGAAACTATGTAATAACATTATATTCAGTAATAATTATGCATGGAAACACATTAAAACAAACATACCATGGGAAGTCCCAACGCCTTTGGCTTCCTTTGACGCACAATTTGTGGCTTCAGGAAGTGGAAAATGTTGAGGATCCATTTCTCCCTGTCCATCAGCCGTCTGCCCGCCCCTTGGCCACTCTTCTCCGCCGTAAGCCGCCCAAAACGACTCCTGAGGGACGTAAACCACGTCCTCGGTTCATGGCCACTCACGGGAGGAACAAGTGACTGGCCCTTCTCTTCGAAGGCCTTCCACACCTTGGCCTTATCCTTGTAGGCTGTGAGGCCCTTGTTATAGATGAACTCGGCCTCGGTCTCCAGCCACTCGCCAACTAGCCTCTCATTTTCCTCCGAGAGGATCACTGACGGGTTCTTCTTGCGGCCTCCTGTAGGGCCATCTCCATCAGGAGTGCTTTCGGTGTCGGCGTCGGCATCCCCTCGTGGGCGTTGTCGTCGGTGGCGGCGGCGGGTCGCTCTTGTAGGGGAGGGCAAGGTCCTCTTCCTCCTCCTCTAGGTTGCTCTCCGTCACGAGCTCGTCGGCCTCGAGCTGCAGCACAACAGCATCGCTGCCTGAAGGGGGACCATCAGCTTCAGGAGGCTTTGTGTGGGGGCAACTCCAGCTGCCAGGGCTCCTGGAGTTCTCAGGGCCCCTTTCCTGGTC
>NC_089788.1:24179775-24192275 GCF_040412425.1 Macrobrachium rosenbergii | reverse complement strand
ATTGTAAAGATTGTCTTTCTTGTCATTTTCCACCTCTTCTTTTATCACATTTCTTCGGCCTCATTTGTTTTTCCCTCTAGCTCTATGTTGTATTCAAGTTCTTTTCTGGATCCTGGTGTTAGCTCCAGGGGTCATTTTCATACGAACCGGTATTCAAATTCCAGTGAAGCCCCTTGGAATATCAGTAACCGTTACCCCTCTTCTGGAAATCCGATGGCAAATGATAAGTACAACCGCATGGGTCCTTGTGGAAAGCATATGGCTGTTGCGAGTCTTATCTGACTCTTTCTCTCCTTAAATACAGTTGTGACCAAACGGAGGAGAGCCATGGACCATAGAACAGCAGTGCTGTCAATTCAACAAGGCCTTCTCAAGAAACAAGTTACAAACTAAGCTTTCCGGAAGATCCGCCTTCATTTTTAATGGTAAATCTTCGACGCACCCCAGAAAAAAACTCTTTGCGAAAATCTTCTCAAGTTTATTGTTTTTATTCTGTTATCATCGACCCCGGCTCTGATTTACTTCAAGCTTTCCCTCCCTTCAGCTTCTCTTTTTGTTAAAATCTTCTCTAAAGATTATTTTCCATTTCCTTTCCCTTATATCTGTCTAGCTAGATGTGAATTGGAAACTAGCTTAAAGTCATGCTATCAGTCTGGAGTAACAGTAACTCAGACAATACAGTGATTAATAAGGATTCGCGCAGAGTTGTTGGTGTGAAATTAATTTTAGAACCTAGATTTAAGCTGAAAATGAATGATTTGCGATTTCAGATTTCTTGACGAAGGTAGCTGGTAATTTCATATTCGAACTGCCCTCAGAAAAAAATTTGTGAGGAGAATTTTCTGGTGTATTTCACTACATAGACAGTGACTAAAATCAGTTTCTCATAAGGCCTGTCGGGTTTAATGAAGAAATGGGCGGGATTCATCATCACATCGGTGATGAACATCCTGTGTAGAAGATTTCCATAAAATCAGATTATTTATGAATTCTGCAGGAGGCTTGCCAGCATTCAGTAGACCTTGGACTCACTCTTAGACATATGGGATATTTAGCAGCATCTATTCTAGTCTCTTCTACCCAGTTTAGTTTATGCCTCATTCGTTCTCGTCTACCCCCTCCGGAAACTTCCTGACAGATCCTATTTTCACTAGCCTTTTATCTTCCACTGTCTCAAAGTTTCCAAACCACTTTAGAACACTGGGATTGTCACTTCATATATGATAAAGTTTTAAATGATTATAGTTGTGTCCGTCTTTGTCCCACCTTTTCAACCCATTTTTGAGATACAAATCCCACTAACATTCTCTTTAACAGCTCCCACCTTTATCCTCATTCAGCTTCCTCCCTTTCATAAAGGAGAGATTTTTCAACCTTTTCTCTCGCTCTTCTGGAAAATTTCCCCCGTCCAATCATAGTTTCTATAACCTTTTTAGCCACTCAGTAACTGTAATCCCATTAACTTCTGCCACTTTTCCGATCCTTAACCTTCTTTATGACCTAACATCCTCAAGAGCCACATCTGTGACAGTAGCAAATTCCACCGAGTCTTTTCCGTTGCTGTTTCTTTCAGATTTACTGTATCTCTTTCCGCTACAATGAATCTAGTCATTTGTATCTTTTATCTAAGAACAATTTGCTTATTTATGTTCTCTTCACATTTCGTGCCCTCCATTACCAGTTTTTTCCGTCACCCATACATATCCATATCTTCCCATTATTTTCTAACCACATTTCCCTTGACTCCCTTGTTTATCCGTCTGGATGCATGCTAATTTCACACTGTCTGCAGCTGCAATTCCAATGCGCTTTGTTCTCTTCCCTAAACCTTCATTCAATATTCTACATGGGTTTTTGATGTTCATATTTAGCCATTGCTAACCCAGTGAGTTTTATGCAATCCCTTCACTTTGGTATCTTAAACCGTAGGCGATGTTCATACCCATCTCCGTCATTGAGTCACTTTTTTTACCAGTGGTTTTTCCACATCTATTTACAGGCACATTTTGAGCCAATTCTCACTAAGTAAAACTACTTCATGCACCTCCATACATAAAAATGTGACCGTAAAGTTTAAAAACACCTCCACGGGATAAGACAGTATTCGAAAATGTAGAAAGACACACAACATACCACTGAAAGGAACACGAGTGAGTAGCTCATGCAGAGAAAAAGTAAAAAAAAAGAAATTACATACAATTTACAGTGGTCTTCGGAATCGGAAAACAAGAAGTAAAGCGCGGTAGGAAACTGGAAACCATTGTTAGTAACTTAACTGGTATGGGCTTAAGTTCTGAATTGGGGGTGGGCAGAGGGAAGAGTCAAAGGTGGATCTGGAGAATATACTGATGGCTCTCTCGGTGCGGATATCCCTTTGTGGTTATCAGAAGTGAACATATCTGGAAAAAGGATTCTTTGTTGCCCCTTTATTCATTCATGATCTGTTGCTGGTATTTTAAAGTAATAGATGGTAAGTATAGATTCAAATTAATCCCTTATTAAACAGGGGAATCTATGATGAGCAACAACAACACAGACATCAGTAGCAACAATAGTAACAAAAATAATAACGACAAACTTAGAAGGGGATCTGTCTATCTACCTATACTCTATACTCTACACGCATGTATATATATATATATATATATATATATATATATATATATATATATATATATATATATATGTGTGTGTATATATATATATGTATATATATATATATATATATATATGTATATACATATATGTATATATATATATATATATATATATATATATATATATATATATGTATGTATTATATATATATATATATATATATACATATATATATATTATATATATATATATATATATATATATATATATATATATATATATATATATATATATATATATATATATATATATATACATTTTTAGTATATCAGGCTAATTTTTTTTCGTAATTACACTTATTCTAGTTTAAAGTAAATGAAGTTTCCCCTCAGTGAACTCCCATCCTTGACTCAACAAATACAATTTGAATTAGACCAGGGATGCTCTGCATTTCCGTGGGGCCCTTTAAAGAATAGTAACTTTGTGATGAGTGCACACAACTGGCTAAAATGTAAGAACTAAATTATTCAGTGTGTACTTTTGGCCTAATCTTTTGTAGATGGGAACACTGGTATTTTGACAGTTTTCATTATAACTGCCCAGCTTTAAAAAAAATTAAACGAATCTATAATGGCAAAATTTGTGCGTATTAATGACAGAAACTCTTACATTACATTTAATATGATTTGATCATTCAGTGATTTAAAGTAACAAAAGTGGGACAATATTTTTCTACCTCTATTATCTGCTCAAGAAATCCCAGACTTGATTTCTCATATTCTGCTTGCTATATTGCTGCTCGCATCTTATCTAAAATCCAGTTGAGTTCATTCGATGCCCAAGAGGAAGGAAGACTTGGTCTTTTGTAAAATATATAACGGGGAAACATCCTCTAGATAAAATTGAATTTCAGTTCAGGAAAAAATGAGAAGCACGAGTCCTTTGATGGGACAAAAAAGTCGGGCGACACAAATTGGTGTCTGTTCATCATCACAAGCTTTCCAGTTCATGAACAGAAAGATGAAGAGGTGTGAGGAGACTGGACGACCGAAGTTAACAGATGGTATAAAATAACTTTCTTACTGAGGAGTTTGCCTGGTGAAGAAATATGGTGGGAAATAAAAACGTCGATGTAGATATGTGGGTGTGTGTGTGTGTAGAGAGAGAGAGAGAGAGAGAGAGAGAGAGAGAGAGAGAGAGAGAGAGAGAGAGAGCATGGGTTGAATAATATAAATGCAAATCAGGACTCCTCTCAGGTCAGACCATATTGAAGACACATACAAAGGAATTTCATATTCCGAGCCTTCTCCCAAACTATGTGAGGACTCTTAAAAAAAAAAAAAAAAAATTGAACATATAAAGGAAACGTTAATTAAGTCGTCCATTTCGAGGTAAGTATAGCTATAGCTTGCGCGAGAATTGTGACCAGAATCATTTTTGAAAATCATAATATCTTTGATTCATGCAGCACAAAGTAAGAGATTTAATTGGTGGACAATAGTAAAACTTGATTAATATTTAGGGGCGCTGGAGCTTGTAGTAATTTTTTTGTGTTGTTCAATATTTGTTACAGTCAAACACACACTTACACACACACACTCACAAACACTATATATATATGTATAAAATATATACAGTATATATATATATATATATATATATATATATATATATATATATATATATATATATATAAATAAATTTCTGACTCATGTCATATATAAAAGGCAGTACCCACTGGGCCATACAAGTCTAAAAGAAGTCGGAACCTTTTAGACTTGTATGGCCCAGTGGGTAACGCCCTTGCTTTCCACCTGAGAGACCTGGGTTGATCCTGACATGAGTCAAAATTTATTTCTATTCCACACGTGATTGTGTGTTGATGATTTCTATATATATATATATATATATATATATATATATATATGTATATATATATATATTCCTTTACTTCAATCAGTTTCTCTTTCCTTCGTAATATATATATATATATATATATATATATATATATATATATATATATATATATATATATATATATATATATATATATATATATATATATATTAATATATATATATATATAAAGGCAGTGTGAAAAGAGAAACGACGGAGTAAAGGAATATATATATATATATATATATATATATATATATATATATATATATATATATATTAATGTGTATGTATAATAACTAATCACGAAAATATGGAGCGTGATGAATATATAAATAAAGGCAGTACCACGAATGAAAGAGAAACGACGGAGTAAAGGACAATAAATGGAAAGGCCCAGCACCACTCTGTCGTTCCTCTTTCCTTCGTGGCATTGCCTTTATTTAAGTATTCATCACGTTCCATATTTTCGTGATTCAGTTATACACACACATATATATTTTATATATATATATATGTATATTATATATATATATATATATATATATATATATATATATATATATATATATATATATATATATATATACTGTATATATATATATATACATATATGTGTGTATTATATGTAATATATATATATATATATATATATATATATATATATATATATATATATATATATATATATATATGTGTGTATATATATATATATATATATATATATATATATATATATATATATATATATATATATATATATATATATATATATATATTATATATATATATATATATATATATATTATATATATATATTTGTATATTATTATTAATATTATTATTATTATTATTATTATTATTATTATTATTATTATTATTATTATTATTATTATTCAGTAGAAGAACCCGTTCATATGGAACAAGCCCACTGGGGCCATTGACTTGAAATTCAAGGTTCCAAAGAATATGGTGTTCATTAGGAAGAGGTAAGAGGAGGTAAAGGGAAATACAGAACTAAAGAGATCTCACTTATTAAAAGAGAAAAAATAAATTAATGAATAGATAAAAATGTATTAAAATGCAAGGAGAACAGTATTAGAGCAGTAATGCATTGCATCTTTTCTTGAACTTCTGAAGTTCCAACTGCACGACATCCTCAGGGAGACTGTCCCACAGTCCAACGATGTGAGGAATAAAGGATCTCTGTTAAAATACAACTTATGAAAAAGTGACAAACAAAAGATCATCCATCGATGGTCCAAGTCATAATTGCTAACATTAGGAAACAGGAACCTACCACTACGAACCACTCTATCTAAAAGAGATAAATCTCTGATTATGTAACACACATAAAAATTGGCATTATAAATAAATGGCAATATATATGGAATGAAGAACCTGAAAGTAATAAATTAAAACAAATAAAACATAATGTTAAAAAATGGAGTTCATCACACCAGAGAGAGAGACACACACGCACAAGTAACTCTAACACGTCTCAGAATAGGCCATACTCGTCTGACACATGGGCACTTAATGAGCAACCCATGTGGCCAGGCTCCCGAGTGCTCAGAGTGTAGGGTGATAATAACGGTCAGACATGTGCTATGTGAGTGTCCAAAGTATGGCCAAAACAGCGACTGTCAACTTTTGGAAATAAATCAATGTAGGAAATCTTGTCAGAGTCTTTTACATTTTCATATGTTCTGATTTTGATGTTCATGAAGAACTGTAATTTAACTAATAAAATATAAAAATAAGTAAATAATAAAAGAACGAAAACCAGTTTAGCATTTGTCGAATTTAAAAAAAGCAAAATTTTAAAATATTACTTAGCTTATATTCTGAATTTTTATATACCTTTTTAGTGTGTATGTATGGAAGCCTGAGTAATTGTATTTATTGTATGTATGTGTTTCAGTATGAGAGCATGTGTCTATGTACAGTTTTTAATTTTATTTTAATTCGTTCATCATCGTACTGAATGATCTGTTGGGTCCTAGTGCTTGGCCTTAGGCCTGAACCTGGTATTTTAATCTAATCTTCGGGCCAGCCCTATGGAGCTGAAAGTCAGCTCAGTGGTCTGGTTAAACTACTTTAATAATAATAATAATAATCTGGCAGAAGCAGACATCCATACAGGAGAACAGTATTATAGTAAAGGAAGGACAAATGACCTAAAACAGGTTGCATTGATTTTATCACTGTTATGAGTGAGGCCTTTCGTACAATTCCTAACTTTCGTGCTGCATCTGCTAACGCTTTCGAGATGTTTATCAAAATTAAGATGTGAGTCAAAAGTTACTCTTAGAATAATTGAAGCTTCAGACTCATTCATCAAAGTCCCATCCGCGTGAAGGGTAGGATGGGGTGGAAAATCTGTACGAGATCTGCTAATCAACAGTGTTTTCATTTTACTGGAGTTCAGCCTCATACCCCACCGACTACACCATTGAGACTAAGGGCAGCTTCATTTCTTGTAAGTAGAGACTTAAAAACACCCACAAGTGTTGCATCATCGACATACTGAATAATCTTGTTTTCTAGGCCAACAACTATGTCACTTGTATACACTAAAAATAACAGTGGACCAAGAATATTACCCTGTGGAACTCCAGACACAATACGTCTTGGTTCGGTAAAGATCCTATCATCAGAAACTCGTTGCTGCCTGTCTGTAAGTAAATCTTAAAGTAAACCTAAAACATACCCACCCACTCCAAGATTCTGAAGTTTATAAATAAGTGCAATGTGATTTACTAAATCGAAAGCAGAACTAAAATCTATTTGAATTACCCTGTGCTTATAACTCTTATTAAGGTTCTCTTGCTCATTAATGGCATTGCAAATCTACAAGAGCATCGCAGTTACCTAACTGCTTCTGATATGCATAGTGACTATCAGCAAACAATCCTTTAGATTCTACATACTTATATGGTGGCTTAAAAATAATTTTCTCAGCAACTTTGGAGAGCACAGAGAGAATAGAAATTGGCATGTAGTTACTGCAGTCTGCAGATATGCCATTCTTTGGAGCAGACACTCTATTGCTAAACTTGTGCTCACCTGCAAAGATACTACGTCGACATAAAAATCTATAGAACCTAGTTGTCTGGAGAGACAACACACTAGAAACCTTTTTAAAAAACAAAGGGAAGAAAAAATCAGGATCTTCTTCACCCCAGCTATCAAAAATTATTAAGAATTTTGTTTAACATCCCTTGACCGAAATGCAAATTTTGTAAGAATAAGTTCAAGACGACAAGTATCAGGGAGAGGGACATTTTCAGCTGATTGCTTAGCTTCGAAAGCTCGATGGAGCACATCATCTTTTCCTTAGGACCAGTAGCCAATCTACTATCATCTGTTAGTAGTGGAGGAATGGAATATATATATATATATATATATATATATATATATATATATATATATATATATATATATATATATATATAAATAATTTATATACAATATACTGTATATATATAAGTAAATATATATATATATATATATATATATATATATATATATATATATATATATATATATATATAAATATATAAATATATATATATATATATATATATATATATATATATATATATATATATATATATATATATATATATATATAATCAGTAAAACAGTACTTGAATGTTAAAGCACCGTAAACGAAAGTGGGAGGGGCAGAGTTTTCCATTCTGAAAGAAAAAGCTTTTTTTTAAAGATAAGTAAGGAAGGGGTTTAGTCATTGCTATGACGAGATCTGTGCGTGTTTTTTGTTTCTTGTTTGCATGTTTGTCTCTATCGTAGAAGTACAAAGAAAACTAGAAAAGTCCGAAACCCTATATTTTCATGCCAGTAGTAGGCATTATTGTTTATTTCTATTGATAGGTAATTATTTGATTTTTGTAGAATTTAAATCTGAATGGGATGCTGACACTTTTTAATGTCTTTGATAGTCGATGTTTTCTTAATTTAGTAAGGGAGAAGTTTTTATCTTCGGTCCCCTTTCCTTTTACTTATTCCGGTCTACAGTATATGTTTTTTCCTTTTTTCTTTGAAGCCTAGTGTATCAGATCTACACAGAGGGCATTTTAATTTCTTCCTTTCTTTTTTCTTTTTGGTGTTCTTTGTTATTTCAGATCCTCTCCCTTAGGTTTCATTTTTCGGGTACAATGAAATCCTTTTTTTTATTTCCATGTGTCATGTATGTGGATATGGACGAAATAAGGTATCGCCGTACCATATTATACGCTGTGTCTTCTCGCAAACATCTGTATCCTACATCCAGAAATAAAGATATATTTCCCTCTGAAAGCTTTCGAGTTATAGAATTTGGAGATTATAAATCAAAAGGAAGTGTGAGCCTTGAATACCTGGGCAAGACTGCAGTATATTAGAGTAGTAGACAACTACATGTGAAATATCTCTTAGTAGGAGAGAGAGAGAGAGAGAGAGAGAGAGAGAGAGAGAGAGAGAGAGAGAGAGAGAGAGAGAGAATGAAGCTAACATAATGGTGCGTATGAAGATTGACTTAAAAGTAAAAGCAGTTGAACTGCTGTTAGAAAGCATTGTAATTTTTTAGAAATAATGTGCCATTTTAGTTGGGACCGCAACCAGCATTCTTCAGTGTACATAAGACATTATCCATTTGTTTAAAGTGCACTTGCCAATCATAACTAAACTAAAAAAACTAGCACTGAATGTCTTAAGATTTACCGAAGGGTGAACAGATTAGTGATGCTTGTTGTGCGGATGTTTCCTTTTATTCCCCTACATGTTTTTCTGTTTTTCAGAATGTGAATTCCATTTTGTTCTCTTGTTGATTTTGCAGTTTTTAATTTTTCCCCCAATCAAAATATTTGTATTCCATTATATCTTACTAATATACCGCATAATGTATTTTAAAAGTTATTTAAAATGCTTTAAAGCAATTGTTGTCGAAATATATACATACTTCCCTTTTTTACTTGGAGTCTTTATTTAAGTTATTTTATGCATTGGAATTAATGGGTAGATTTGGTATTTACATTCAGTATCCACGTAATTTTCTCGCACAGCCGTTATGTAAATGTGTAAATGCATGCCCAAGTAACTACCTCTAATGTGAATCAGCATGGCCTTATTGTATTTTTGTATTATCCATTCACTATTTTACCTATTGACTTTCATAAAATGAAACTAATTAATATTGCATTCACAATAGACTACACTTTTCTGGCTTTGTTTTTGTCTACTGAATCTCCTTTGGTAATGCACATGCCTGTGCTAGAGTTGTAGATGAATAAGTGTGTAAGGGACTTTGGTGTGTTTAAAATGGATATGTGGCACTCATTTAAACTTCTGCTTTTTCGTTACCCTTTGTCTCTTCAGAATAAGTGACCCTTCTTGAAGCTGTACTGTAATATAATGTTTTTGTTAATAAGTTTACAAGAAAAATTAGAGCCAGTCTCTCTGTTGCACTTTCTCAGTGTGATCGATTTTCACATTTCTATGCTTTATTATGGTAAAATTTTTGTTCTTAATAATATACTTGAAATGTAAGGAGAAAAAATTATTTTCTTTATACACCTAACAGTTGAGCTCCAGACTTGATAAGGTAGAGGAAGGTTTGACTCAGTTTGTTTTTAATGAATATGTATGTATGTATATATATATATATATATATATATATATATATATATATATATATATATATATATATATATATATATATATATATATATCCGAAACTGTGAAACACTCCTCCCGGCAGTGATATAAAGGATGCTGGCCATATTTTACATTTTGCTTTTCGTAGTGATTTAAATAATTTTGTTGGATCTATATATATATATATATATATATATATATATATATATATATATATATATATATATATATATATATATATATATGTATATATATTATATATATATATATATGCCAGCATCCTTTATATCACTGCCGGAAGAGTGTTTCACAGTTTCAGAATATCCCAAAATATAGAGCACGCTCCGCTTTCAGAGAAACTCGAAAAGCGACGACGGAAATTCACTGCTGAAATGAAACCCGAGATATAATGCGGAACGTAATATCTCCCTTCGATGGTTTGATTCATAGGTGGCCTTGTTAAGACGAGGAAACCGTCGCTTGGAGCAATTATGTTAATTACCGTCAAAACAGCTACCCTGAATACTCGCCGTGACCTATAGTCTGTTAAGAGCCCGAATTCAGTGGTTACTTCTCCTGACTTTAGTGATGGTTGGTTCTTGTGTTTGTTCGCGCGGAATGTTGCGGTACCGAAATAGTTACTTTGAACAATGTATGGAAAATGATTACGCAGAGATTTTGGTTGGTTCCTTATGCAAGATTGTGTGTACTACGAGGAAGGAATTGAGTGTTAAGGACAGCTTTCATAAAGCTCTGACCCATAATTAATTTGAGGGAGCCCAAGCAATTATGGAACAAGGTGAAAGAAGAACATTTAATACGTAAATATGCAGAGACGAAAGTAAGCTGCAGAAATATGAAGTATTAAGTGTATTTGTCTATCGTGCGTTATGTAGTCCTTAAGCAAAAAAAGAATTGTGGTGTTGGTTTATAGAATTATGACCTCCCATTTCCTCCGTCTTTATCAAACGGAACCAGGAAAAGAATCCCATTGCTTAGGCTGGATTACACAAAATGCTACTGTGGTACCAAGGTTTAAAGTCCTCACAAAAGACACGTAATGACAATCATAACGACTTTCGTGTTTTATGGCCCTTGTTGTTTGGTGTTCGCGTGAAAAACAGTTGGGATTCAGCCTAAAGGGACAGCCTAAAGGGACAGCCTAAAGGGACAGCCTAAAGGGACAACCTCATAAAAGAGAGTGAGTTCCCAGAGTGTGTTACGTTATTTTGATAGTAGGCTATTATTAGAAAAAGTTTGTGGAAACGTAAATAGGAAGAAATTTGCGAAGATTCCAAGCTGAAAACTCACAAAGCCAGCATGGAGAGATCAGAGACGGTTAAAAATCTGCATGTGAAGTAATTGCGTGAGACAATCACGAATTATCCTCCGGATACGGCGTATGAATAAAGCTATAGGCTATATTCTAGCCTTTGCCCAACAAAAGGTTGACAAAAACTTCACGAACGTTCGACTCTTCGTCTGTAGCCCTACTTTTGTGCTCCTTAGTTCCTGATGCTTTTCTCGGAGGGCCATCTTTGGCCATTACTTTGCTAGAGAGGAGTGAGGATTACCAACTAGAGTCACTAGACCATGGCGACTTTTGCCTTTGCTGACGGTGAGTGTTAAAAATGTAATTTTTGATATGAAATGTTGTTTACAATCTTTTATTTATGGTGCTTATGGTTGCATGAAAGGTGTTTGTATCAACACTACCAGTAGGGCTATTCAGTGATCGTTATCATTAACTCATTTGGCCTGGGATTGTTTGTGAATTGTGCATGAATTATCAATACATTATTTTGATTAATTGTTGTGGACTGTTTGTAAAAGGTTAAGGAAAGCTAAGGTTAGGATGTATCCATGGGACGTTCTTTAAAAAGCGGAAGCCATGGCCAGGCTACGTTCAAACGTTGATAGGGTAAAACTAAGCCGTCCTTCCGTGGTGAGCTAGACTATGGCAGTTGACGTTTTTCTTTAGAATTTTACCTGGTGAAGAAGAATTTAAAGTAATACTTTTCTGCTCAGCTGTAATTAAGTTGTAATTTACCTAAGAACTGTAGCCGATGGTAAAGGGGACCCTTTGGGAATCGGGGTTTTGGGTGTGGTAAAACACTTTCGAGAATAGGTAACAGTAAGGGGGAACCTGTTGGGAATTCGGGGTTTTAGGTGTGGTAAATAACTTGGGAAAAGGTTTGGGCACCTTATTATTGTATTTCCTGTTATATATTTCATTTGGAACACTAAATACAAGCGTAAAAAAAAGGGCGAATAAATGGACAATGGGAGCCATTTCAAAGGCACTTTTCATGTATTACTACTACTGCTGATTCCAGGCCCTATCATGC
>NC_089788.1:24167275-24169775 GCF_040412425.1 Macrobrachium rosenbergii | reverse complement strand
ACATCAAATGAAAAGAAGCAGAAAGTTTGCTACGTCCCACTAGGGACCCCACCAGAAGAAATGAGAGATGTGTTACGGGAATACAAAGACGTATTCAAGGATGACCTCAAGCACGACCTCACCAAACCAGCAAAGCACAGAATAAAGCATCACATCCAGACAGAAGATCCTCTGATACTCTCAAAATTCAGACAGCTGGCACAGGAAAAACTTTCTATACAACAAAGGTTTTCAAGGACATGGAATAAGCTGGAATATGCCAGAAAGGATCCAATCTGTGGGCATCACCGCTGCATATGGTGTAATAGCAGATGGACAATGGCGCCCCTTTGGAGATTACTGACGTTTGACGAACAGTATTCACCAAGATTGACTTGCTGAAAGGTTATTTTTAAATACTGAAAGCAAAAGAGGATGTCGAAAAGATGGCAGTCATCATCCCCTTCAGCACCTACACATTCAGTTACAGCTGTTTCAGCCTCCACAACTCAGGCAACATTCCAAAGATTGATGGATGAGATATTTGGGGACCTTCCATTCTGTACAGTATACGTGGACGACATACTAAAATTCAGCCCAAACCTAAAACAGCATCTCAAACATGTGAGAGAAGTGTTAAAAATGCTAAAAGAAAACGAGTTAATAGTGAGAGAGGACAAGTGTGAATAGGGAAAGAGAACAGTCGATTTTTTAGGACACAAAGTGAGCCGAGACGACATAAAATTGCTGCTTGAAAAATAAAAGCAATAACAGAGTTCCCCAAACCAACAACAGTAAAAGTGGTACAAGAGTTCTTGGACTCTAAACCACTACCACCGATTCATTCCTAACTTAGCTAAGATCATGAGCTCCATATACCAGTGTTTGTAAGAAAAAAAAAAAGATATTTGAACAAGTGAACAAGACAATGCATATAGGTTAGCAAAAGAAGCAATAACAAATACAACAATACTAATTTTTCCTCTACTCAACAGATCCCTCACATTGACAACTGATGCAAGCAACACAGTGATGGGCACTGTACTTGAGCAGGACACTGAGGATGGTCACCACCCGTTAGCTTCCTACAGCAAAAAGCTAACAACGACAGAGCAGAAATATTTAACATTCGACAGAGAACTCCTGGCAGTCTGCAAAGAGTGTCTGACACTACTGCCACATGCTCGAGGGACAGGAATTCATGATACCGACAGACCACCAACCCCTCATCCACGCCTTCAAGAAAGTGGCAGACGCATGGTCAGCACTTCAACAAAGGCACCTGTCAACGATAGCAGAGTACTCTGCATGATCAGGTACCTGAAGGGCTCATCAAACACCGTGGTGGACGCCCTCTCCAGAAACTGCACCATATTGGGATCCCATATCCTGAGATAGCAGAAGCGCAGAAGGAAGAGGAGGGACTGTAACGACTGCAGTGGTTAAATCCTGCCTTCAAATGGAGTGACTCGTCGACCAACGAAGTAACGGCCACCATCACCTGCGAGACGAGTATGGGATGCCTTCACCCTTACTTGCCAGGGGGTTAAAGGAGGAAAGCTTTTGGCCTCACCCACAACCTATCCCACCCATCAGGCCAATCCACCGCCAGAATGGTAGCAGAGCGTTATATCTGGTGGGGCATGAGAAAGGAAGTCAAGACGTGGGCAAGATAGTGCATCCTGTGCCAAATGTCAAAAATTACGAGGCACACAAAGAGCAGGATAGAAGAATACAAGATGACATCCCACCGTCTTGCCCACATTCACGTCGACATATATAGTGGCCATTAAAGCCCTTACTGGCTGGGTCACTGGGCACAGTGTTCCCCAGATCATCACCAGCGACAGAGGTGTGAACTTCACCTCCATCCTGTGGAATGCCCTCGCCAATAGTTTGGGAACCAAAGTAATGCACGCAACTGCCTACAACCCCAAAGCAAAGGAATAATCGAGAGGCTACATAGGTCATTAAAAACCTCTCTAACTGCCAGATGCCAGGGAGGCAGTTGGAGAGAGAACTGCCATGGGTCCTGCTGGGATTAAGAACAACATGACACGAAGCGCTCAACGCATCCCAAGTCAAAGTCTTTTACAGCCTAGTGTTGATGTTGTTAGCAGATGCCTTCCTGGACAACAAAAGCCCAATGACGACTCCAAAACAAGAAAAGCAATAGAGAAAAGTTTTCGTCCCCGCAGAGTTAATGAACGTAAAGTATGCATTTATCAGAGCCGACTCGCACAAACCTCCCCTTTCCTTGGCGTACTTCAGCCTGTGCAGAATCCTTCAGTGGTGACCGAAAACGTTCCAGATGTTGGTTGATGGAAGAACAATGTGGGTTTCGATTGACCGGTTGAAACCAGCTTATATACCAGACACCAGCCAACAGATGTAGGCTTTCTCCTTTGGGGAGTACTGTAGGCCTGCGTGTTCAACCACACGGCCTGCCTGCTGATGAACACACTGCACCTCAGAGAAAGTGCCACACGGTTGACACAACGTTAGAAGAAAACACACAATC
>NC_089788.1:24142275-24159775 GCF_040412425.1 Macrobrachium rosenbergii | reverse complement strand
TTCTGACACAAATTCAGAGTAGTACGTATAACCTTCACAACATAAAACTCTTAAGTTTAGGCGCAGATTCCTTATTCACAAAGGTACCAAGACAAGATCTACAGCTTTTGAGGGAACAATTAGCCCCCTACTCAGATCATTTCCCACTAGCCCTGGGCAAAATAATAAATGAAATTAATTGAACTGTGTATCGAACAACTTCTTTTCGTTCGGGGAGTCACTCTTAAAAAAAAAAAAAAAAAAAATTCGGGTGCAGCTTGGGCAGCCCTTTAAGTCCAGTATTAGCTAATCTGTTAATGGAATATTGTGAAACTACAACAATAAATGCCTTGAAACCTAAAGGCATGTTGTAGATGGGATATGTGGATGATATCCTAAGAATTTGGGGTGATAGATGGGTCAATTTCAACGGTTTTCTTTCAAAATTAAATGCTTTAGTGCCCAGAATCAAATTCAAAGTTGAATGAGAGACAACAAAATTTCATTTTCATTTCGTACGTTCACTTAGTTATCACGACATTTCTATTAAGATTGGTGTAGCCAGCATTTTGTTCTTAAAAGCCTTACAGATTTGCTCCCTGGAATTCCTGGATAACGAATTTGAACCATAGTAAAACCAAAATGACTACGAACATGTAGTACGTTTTCGGCTCTACCCCTTTTCCTAGATTTGATTCATAAACCCTTGACCTAAGTTGGGACGTAATGTAGATGTGGCAAAAACACTGCCATATCTTCCTTAAACCAGGTCAAAAAGGGTAAACACCTTGACACTATTAATCTGCGTTTCTAACACTGAAGACGTTTAATGAGTGAAACAACCCAGACTTGATGATGGGTAAAGGATGATTTACAGTAAAAAAAAAAAAAAAAAAGCTGCAGTAAATGAAGATTTGATATCATACATTAAACTGTTTTGATAACACAGTATAAGGATGATTTAGTTTTTAACCTAAATGAATTATAAAAATGCCCAATGTCTAGCCCAGAGTCACTGATGAAAATAAATAATAAAATGGGATAAATAAAAACTTATTGGCTCCGCAAGTGATGGCAGATTATCAATTATGTACACCTTGTCCCGGAACGGTCTCTTTCTTCTGGAATGTCCTTGGGATGGATAATTAGGATTCTATGACCGGATTAAAGAACTCCGAATCGAGGGATGCAGATTAACTGTATTCAGATTATAAGTCAGGAAGAAGTTATTACCTCTCAAAAGAAGCCTGGGTTTCAGATCTGATTGGTGAAATCTTCCTCCAACCAGTGGTAAACAAATTTAATGTAAGAAGACTCTCAAGAGGAGTGACGTAGCGGCTGACTTCTCAAACATTCCTTAAACTGTAAAAATAGCGCTGTTTTGCATCTTATAATCCATTACCTGTCCATTGAGGAAGACAGTTGTCTTCGAAGCATAATGTTGTAGAATGAACCTGTCCCTACTTTTCTTATGTATTCGATTTCTTGATCCAAATACTGGGGACTGACAATGTGCAATGCTTGTAAGAACACAGAAGAAAAATGGATATTTTGATATTAATGTGGTGGCTTAAATAGAAATGGACGTAAGTTAAGTTGTTGGTTGGTTTCCTATAAATACTGAATTCACATTGAAGTGGTTCTCTGTGTATTAAAACATCTAAGAAAGGGAGGCAATTGTCTTTTTCTAATTCTAAAGTAAATTTTATGGATGGTACCTGGTTATTCAAATTAGAGAGCAAATCATTTACATCAACATCGGCAGGCAAAACAGCTAAAACATCAACAACATATCTATACCACTTTAAAGGAGTATAGATGTTATGAGGTATTCTAAGTATTTGTATGTTTAATAGTTTGTTGATAATGGTCATTTTTCAATAATGTTATTGCTTACCAAAAGGAGAGTATATTAAGCATTGTACCTTTATAAATATGTAATCAGCTTATTCATTCCAAGGTCAGTTTTGGTGGTCAGTCTCTTCCAGTGTATAATACTTTAACTGACTCCTCCCTGCTTTCAAGCCTTTGGGCATTATCTTTTGTAAAAACCTCTCAAAGATTTACCTTTGTTTTGGTAGGTCCACTAATTCTTCAACTGTGTTAGGTTCCAGGTACATCTGTTCCTTTATAATCCCCATCCTCTGGCATACCTGTATGCCATTTGTCAATTATATGACCTTTCTTGTTAAATTACTTTTATATTTCTATTAAGTCTGCTAGTAAAGGACCATTGTAGTTGAAAGGCCTAGCAACCACTCTGTCGTTTCACTCTTTCCTCATGGTTTTTGTGGTATTATATATATATATATATATATATATATATATATATATATATATATATATATATATATATATATATATATATATATATGTATGTGTGTGCGTGTATGTATATATATATATATGTATATATATATATATACATATATATAAATATGAATATATATAAATATATATATATATATACATATATATATATATATATATATATATATAAATATATATATATATATATATATAATATATATATATATATATATATATATATATATATATATATAAATATAAATATATATATATATAAATATAAATATATATGTATATAAATATAAATATATATATATATATATATTTAATATATATATATATATATATATATATATATATATATATATATATATATATATATATATATATATATTGTGTGCATGTGTACACACACAGGTCTTTATTAGAACGTCACCAACTGTATATGAATATTAGTAGTATATGTACACACATATATATAATACATGTATATGCATATATATATGTATATATAGTATATGTGTATATTTATATATATATATATATATATACATATGTATGTGTATATATATATTATATATATATATATATATACATATACGTATATACTTTTTGGGCATGGTTTTTCTCTAAGACAATTTTCATTGAAAGCAATTGCTTTTGTGGCATCAATGAGTTTTTTGCCGGAATCTTCATATCGTCGGAATTTTTCTGATTCTCAGGGTCAGTCTTCGGTGAAGAACTCAGAAACTTCTTTGTTCCATTTATTGCCTTCTGTCACGACAGGTGTTTCCCCACTCTGTGGCATTTTCAAGTGACGACTGGTTTACAATTTGGATTTACAATCATTTTGTCGCTACATGTGGATGGAAAAGAAGACCTGAGCTGTGACTGGTTCAGGGATTAAAGGGATGAACCACTTTTAGGGTCGAAAGCTTTCAATGAAAATATATAGATATAATGTGTATATATGTATATGTATATATATCCGTATATACGTGCATATTTATGTATATATACATAATTATGTATATATGTGTATATATATATATATATATATATATATATATATATATATATATATATATATATATATATATATATATGTATATATATATATATATATATATATATATATATATATATATATATATATATATATATATATATATATATATATATATATATATATATATATATATATTTTAATGTATAAATGTGTTATCTCGACGCAATATCACATTACCTCAAACCTGTTAATGCTAGATTTTCCTCACGACTTCACGAATTAATGCATATAATTACTACTGCAGTGTATTTACCGCAGTCATGGAACTCAGGCCTAATGAACAGGAAATTGGCATACTATGCAACAGTTCTGGAGGGAAGGACAGACGATGTTCAGCAATTTGAAATTCATAGTTAAACATATTTGACATGCTTGTTTATTGAATACATAAACAACAGATAAAGAATTTAATCAAAACAATACTGACTTGCAGTCGTTACACAGAATCTATGAAACTTGTCGTTTTGGTTTCTTTCTTTCCACTTAAATTCATGCAAGTAAGAGTAAAAATTCTCTTCTACATCCGATGATCCCTTTCATTCGTAATTTATGGTTATTCCAGTAACTCTCAGTTGTTTGCGTATGAGCACCAATATTTCTGTCAACAAAATTTGAGTGGTTAACAGTATGGTGAGCAATGTGCAATGTTGCAGTAAGCTTTCCACTGATCACCGTGAATAGTTGTTCCTGGCATGACTACTTTTCTGATTGTCGAGAAAAGTGTTTCAGCACTGCGCGAGTCGACTATCTCCATATAACCACATGTTGGTGACGAAGATGGATCAACAATCCCAAATACCCACAAAGGTTTCTGAGGAGCGCGTCCTCTATGGTGCTTTGGTTTATGGCTAAAGCAAGACCCATCGATTTGCACTGTTATCCCTGGCCCACCATGCTTGATAGTTAGTTATTTTTTTTTTTTTTTTTTTTTCAAAACGTTTCTCACAAATTTCAAGAAAGAAACTGAACATATCAATAACTGTCACTTTTGAAGCATTCAGTAACTGTGTGGTCTGCAATACACTTAATTCCTGACACCAATAAAAAATGCCCTCTATCCGTTTTTGCTAGGAAAGTTTTGAGCGATAAAAAAACGAAACTTTACGAATTGATTCGTAGTGCTTATATTGACTACATTCTTTCTTTAACTTGGCACTTCCAAACATATTTATCTTGAAGAGCGTTTAGTCCAATTCAATAAAACTTTACGGTGAGAGCACTTTAGTTCTCCTCTCAGAAGATTCTGCTGCTTCATCCAGTTGATTGCAGAAAGCGGGTCTTCAACCAACAATGCTTTAATAATGCGTTCATAAATGAGATATCTTTCTGAGAAAAAGTAAAATGTTGACCCTTCTGACTTACACCTTTTCCCCAAACAAGCACTTTTTAACAATCAAAACATAACAAGAAATGGTTTAACGATCAAAAGAGGAAACCAGTAACGGTGCTTTAACGAGGAAATATTGAAATAACCAAGTAGAGTTGAGCACTCCCTAATTTGAGCAAGTGAAGATAAGCACTTTTGATTTTTAGGGAGTCCTTATCTTGACTTGATCCTTGCGCAGTTTACCAGATTTTGATGAATATCGCAAACGTTCGGTGACTTTGGCAACGGACCAATTTCTCCGTTGTCTTGGACCACAATTTTCACAGATGCGATAGATCCTCCTTTATACGCCAGTTTACATTTGCCCTCTCTTGTGGTTTATTTTATTTATTTATTGTGGGACTTGTGGCGAGTAAATTGTTAGTAAATGAGGGGAAATTCACAGTCACCAATGTTTTCAGACGTAGAAGAAACATTACTGAAAGGTATATTTACTCCCTCTTAGGAAGCTTCGTCTCCCCTTGGCAACACTCTGCGTCTAGAATAAACATTTTCATTTATGCTTCAGTGTTTTGATAACATATCATCCTGTCAAAAGTTGTGAGTTTTTCCTCTTCATTTATCTTCCAGGATGGACCACGGGACGAGGAGAGACCTTGTAAAGGGGAACATAAAAAAGACAAATTATACCAGCTTAGTCTTTAACCAAATCGACTGTTTCCGCCTCCTATACTCGTCTGTATTATGAAAGTTTTGCGTACATGTGTTTGCCATCCTCTTAGGATCTTGCGCCGACGCTGGTGGAGTTATATAAGACAAAATAAAAATAGGTATACGCTGAATTAGACTTCGTTTCGGTTGTTGTGACCTTTATATAGGAAAATACGAAAAATTGAAAGTTAACAGGGAAAGAGGCTTGTGCCTATGTTTAAAATATTGTCTGGTATCCTATTGAGTTTAAACCAAGGAACAGAGAGAGAGAGAGAGAGAGAGAGAGAGAGAGAGAGAGAGAGAGAGAGAGAGAGAGAGAGAGAGAGAGAGAGAGAGAGAGCATTATATATCAATCAAGAGTATTTACAAAAAAATACTCCTCGACGTTTCTGCTGAAAACGCCACTCTACGTATATGTTTCTCTGTCCTCAACACCAATTTAAATTTCATGTGAGAGTTCGCCTTTCTTTAGCAGATTAAAAAACCTCGTATACGTATTTGAACGTGCCCATATTCACGTGGACTCCTTTCCCGGGTAAAGGATGCGGTCTGATTTATTCATCGCAAAAGTACCGCTCGGCAAGGGTTAGAAAACAGACGAAAATGAGTTCCTGTTATCCATGATCTTTCAGATCCTTGTTTTGGGAGGTTATTGCCAAAATCCCTCTGCTACTGAAGAGAAGAAAACGTTTGCGGAACTTTTCTTTTCTTTCTTTTTCTCTTGCTTATATATTCTGATATTTTCGAGAGAATGGGATTAGAAACGTGGTTGCTCGTTATTTGCGCAACTTTAGAAATATAAATAGGCAAAACATACTTAGTGAAGACCTCCTTTTAAATAGTGCAGTGACAGGCAGTAAGGGTACACTGATATGAATTAATATTTTATTACCTTACTATTTGGAAAATAATTAGTATATATTATATTACTAATATGAAATAAAACATATTGTTCAGAAGTACATTTACTAATATGAGATTATCAATTATATTCTTTTTGGTACATTAAAGAAACCAGAATTTGGCGTACGCAGGTAATAAGGTTGGTGTAAAATAAAAATTTTTCCACTTGATCGTGAGATATCTTGAAGACCTTCTGTTTATAAATATTCTCCATTCAGAATAATGGATTTTGCCGGGGTGGGAAGATTTTATATATATATATATATATATATATATATATATATATATATATATATATATATATATATATATATATATATATATACATATATATATATATATATATATATATATATATATATATATATATATATATATAATTATATATATATATATATTGTATATATAAGTATATATATATTGTATATATATATATATATATATATATATATATATATATATATATATATATATATATATATATATATATATATATATATATATATATACTCGTATATATATATTACACATGTATATAAGAGAGAGAAAATTTAACGTACAATATTCGTTTAGAATTTTCATGTTTGTGTGATAAATGAGAAAGGAGTGGTTTCACCTGAAATGACGCGTGCTTAAAACCTTATCAAATTGTCGAATGCAGGTAAATGTAGATTTAAAAACTGTCAGGCTTAAAAACATATTCATTCATTCGCATTACTCTGAAAACGTCAACTTCCTATCCACGAAATTGTGTATAACCAAAACTGTTAAAAGAGAGAAGTGTTACTTTATGTCAGTTCTGGATAAATGAAACTCAGCAAATTCTGCTTAACGGGATTTTGTGGAACAAGAAATATTACATCAAAAAAGAGTGAAGAAACATTCCCTCACGCCAGTTTTTGATAAATGAAACTTCAGTTCCCTTTTACGAAGTTCTTTGTGGAACCAAAACATTTTAACTAGGAAAGAGGGAGAGATGAAAACGCCGGCCTTTAAAAAAGTTGTGACGAGGAGGAGTAGAAACAATGCACTCCCCGTATCTATTTTATTCTCATCCCTTTGTACTACTTAATAAATTATTATGAGCAGTTGCCATGAGATCGTTGTAGACAATTTTTTCCTTGCCTAGGTATTCCTTTTACTCTGAAGTGAGAAAAGTAAACCTCAGTAATATTAATTCGGAATCGATAATTATTTTTTAACTGCAATTTGAATGTCACTCGCGGTTTAGAAACTTAACATTTGTAGGGTCGTGCACTTTCGTTCAGATACAGACTCAGTTGAAAGATGATGCCGACCAGTACATTAAAGTACTAGGAGAGAGAGAGAGAGAGAGAGAGAGAGAGAAAGGGGAGGGGCGTGTGGGGTCGTTCCTAGTATTTCAGATCTTTCAGGTGTCTTGTTTGTGAGTCATTGCTGATATTCCTTGGCTACTGACGTGAAATTACACGTTTTCGGATTTTTATTTTAAAGCGTCCTAATTATTCGAGATGAAGTAAAGGAGGAAGATTGAACAGACCAATAAAACAGAAATTGAAACGAAAGTTTTTATCCCTTGAGTTTGTCATTCCATAATCAAAGTCCGATTTCTATCAGCTTTTGTAAGAGGTATATTATCATTACGCTACTGTCTCGGGTCTGAAATTTAGTGCCATTTTAGTAGTAAATCAATTCCTTATTAATTAACGATTTAGTATGGTTTGGCGATTAAAGAAGCCGAGTAGTGTCTAATACAAAGAACCCTTTCCTTTTTCATATTCCCGTAATTTCCTTGTATCTGAAAACTAATAACAGAGACAAACTTTTAGAAATGATTAGGTTCAATTTCTTTGTCTCAAGACTGCGGTTACTTTATTTTCTTGGACATGTCCGCCTAAGCAAGAAGTGCTAACAAAAATCTGTGCTAGGCAAAGGTATTGTGGCCGTTGCTCAAATTGATTTCCTAAGTAGGTGGGAAGGGGAGGAAAAAATATGGGAGGTGTATTGAATGGGTCCGCGCGATGAAAGAAAACCCTTACCCACTATTTTTTAGGAACCGAGCGACGGAGAGAGGCAGCCGAATGAAATTCAAAAGGACCATTTTTCGTTCATTCTTGAATACTTCTTTTTCGAGAAACAAAGACTTCGAGTTTCCTCCTTCTTCTCCTCGCTTTTAGACCCACCCATTGTAAGTTTCACGAAGAATTTCGTAAAGAAACTTACAAGAAATTAGAAAAAATACTTGAAGCTGAAGAAGCATTTTGAAAGGCTCAGACTGTCTAAAGGAAGTAATGTAATGTAGAGTGGTTATTGTTTTCAGTTCATTTCTTGTATGCAGCATTTTTTTTTTTTTTTGACTGCTAAACATAAACATTTCTCTGCTATATATATATATATATATATATATATATATATATATATATATATATATATATATATATATATATATATATATATATATATATATATATATATATATAATACACATGTATATAAGAGAATTTAACGTACAATATTCGTTTAGAATTTTCATGTTTGCGTGATAAATGAGAAAGGAGTGGTTTCACATGAAATGACTAGTGCTTAAACCTTTATCAAATTGTCGAATGGAGGTAGATGTAGATTTAAAAACTGTCAGGCGTCCGCTGTTATTACCCAGGCTTAAAAAAATATTCATTCATTCGCATTACTCTGAAAACGTCAACTTCCTTTCCACGAAATTGTGTATAACCAAAACTATTAAAAGAGAGAAGTGTTACTTTGTCAGTTCTGGATAAATGACACTAAACAAATTCTGCTTAACGAGATTTTGTGGAACAAGAACTGTTACATCAAAAAAGAGTGAAGAAACATTCCATCACGCCAGTTTTTGATAAATGAAACTTCTGTTCCCTTTTAGGAAGTTCTTTGTGGAACCAAAACTTTTTAACTAAGAAAGAGGGAGAGATGAAAACGCCGGCCTTTAAAAAAAGTTGTTTATGATTATGACGAGGAGGAATAGAAAAAGCCCATTTATATAACAAGTGCTCAAAAATGTAAAAAAAATTCGTCATTTTGAGTTGTAAGCGGATGCTACTTTAATGTTTCCTATTAGTACTCTGACCCGTACAATATACTCCCAGTATCTCTTTTATTCTCGTCCCTTTGCACTACTTAATAAATTAAAATGAGCAGATGCCATGAGATCGTTGTAGACAATTTTTTCTTTGCTCAGGTATTCCTTTTACTCTGAAGTGAGAAAAGTAAACCTCGGTACTATTAATTCGGAACCGGTAATTTTTGTTTAACTGTAATTTGAATGTCACTGGCGATTTAGAAACTTTACATTTGTACACGTGCACTTTCGTTCAGATACAGACTCGGCTGAAAGATGTTTTTCGACCAGTACATTAAAGTACTAGGAGAGAGAGAGAGAGAGAGAGAGAGAGAGAGAGAGAGAGGCGGGGGGCGAGGGGTCGTTCCTAGTATTTCAGATCTTTCAGATGTCTTGTTTTTGAGTCATTGCTGATATTCCTTGGCTACTGATGTGAAATTACACGTTTTATGATTTTTATTTTAAAGTGTCCTAATCATTCCTTGTTGATATATCCAGGCAATTTCGAGGTGATGTAAAGGAAGAAGATTGAACAGACCAATAAAAAAGAAATTGAAACAAAAGTTTTTATCCCTTGAGTTTGTCATTTCCATAATCGAAATCCGATTTATATCAACTTTTGTAAGAGGTATATTATCTTTACGCTACTGTCACGGGTCTGAAATTTGGTGCCATTTTAGTAGTAAATCAATTCCTTATTAACGATTTAGTATGGTTTTCCGATTAATGAAGCCGAGTAGTATTTAATAGAAAGAAACCTTTCCTTTTTCATATTCTCGTAATTTCCTTGTATCTGAAAACTAATGACAGACGACAAACTTTTAGAAATGATTAGGTTCAGTTTCTTTGTCTCAAGAGTGCGGTTACTTTATTTTCTTGGACATGTCCACCTAGGCAAGAAGTTCCAACAAAAACCTGTCCTAGGCAAAGGTATTGTGGCCGTTGCTCAGATTGATTTCCCAAGTAGGTGGAAAGGGGAGGAAAAAATATGGGAGGTGTATTGAATGGGTCTGCGCGATGAAAGAAAACCCTTACCCATTATTTTTTAGGAACCGAGCGACGGAGAGAGGCAGCCGAATGAAATTCAAAAGGGCCATTTTTCGTTCATTCTTGAATACTTCTTTTTCCAGAAACAAAGACTTCGAGTTTCCTCCTTCTCCTCGCTTTTAGACGCACCCTTTGTAAGTTTCACGAAGAATTTTGTAAAGAAACTTACAAGAAATGAGAAAAAAATACTTTAAACTGAAGGAGCATTTTGAAAGGTCCTGACTGTCTAAAGGAAGTAATGTAATGTAGGGTGGTTATTCTTGTATTCAGCATTTTTTTTTTTTACTGCTAAACATAAGCATTTCTCTGTCTTATACTGGTTTACCATTTACGCTTTGTCCTAACTTTTGACTCGGAAAAGCCGTTTTTGTTTTAATTACTGAATAATGAGACAGAAATAAGAACAATAAACCAAGAAATAATAGTACTTTTCCAAACATTTTAACAGTCACCCGCACACACTCACGCTCACACTAACACTCACACTCACACTAAGACTCACACTCAGAGATAGCTGCCTTTATTATGAACCAAATTTTAAGTTAATGCCATGTTTCTATAATTTTTTTACATGTTACTTTGATGTCATATTTTATGGTTTGTCATGAAAAAAAAAATTTATTCCATCCTCTCTCTGGCAGCCTTTTACAGAGAGATCATTTGACTTATTCCAAATAAAAAAGTAAAGTAATCGCATATTTTTATGTTGCGAAAAACGTTTGAAGTTACGAAACATGGAGAACAGTAATTAAATACTTGTTCGTTGAACATAAAGAGCAATCAAGGATTTTTTTTTACTTCCGAGTGTAATCTCGCTGTCTCTATGCACTATTTTGTTACCGCCTCCGTGCTATCGCTCATTTTAAACGTAGCTGCAAAAGAATATAGAGCACAATTATAATGAGAACAATGAGAATTTTCAATTTTCTAGTACTAATTGCCACTAACAAATCATCTGGCCTTTCTGAAGCTTAATAGCCAACATATTTCAGTCGTAATAATTGCTTAGAAAAGTTAAATGTAGATACACTCTCAATGTTCCGGCAGTACTTTGTACAGTGTTAGGCATTGTCAAAAAAAAACCAGAAAAGACTACGGATTCCTCCATACATATATTGTACAATATATATATATATAATATATATATATATATATATATATATATATATATATATATATATAAATATATATATATATATATATATATATATATATATATATATATATATATATATATATATATATATATATATATAAAATATATATATATATATATATATATATATATATATATATATATATATATATATATATATATATATATATATATATTTATATACATATATATATATATATATTTATATATATATAATATATATATTTATATATATATATATATAATATATATATATATATATATATATATATATATATAATATATATATATATATATATATATATATATATATATATATATATATATATATATATATATATATATATATATATATATATATATATATATTTGTGTGTATATCGCTTTATTTTTCTCCGATTAATTGCATTAATTACGTCTCGGCTTCTAATCTCAACGGTTACATAACCTTCCATACTTCAAGAGGAATATTGGGCGCCTTCTTTGTTATCATATCCGATTCATTTTGATCGATGTCCACTTAGCGGCCTTCGGGTAATGGATTTTAACGATTTGATTATCTGTTATTTAGTAATAAAGGCTTTAAAATTGAAACGCTAGCCTGAACCTCAGTATGGGACAAAGTCGTTTTGACTAAATTTAGGTGTTGATGGTAAATTCTATATGATACTGAATAGGTGATAATTAAGCCAAAGGCTACAAAATTTTGTTTTTTTATGATAGTGAGTGTGAAGGAAGTGATGTCGTATAACGAATTCCCCTTATGTTCATTCAAACTTCTTATGACTAATTCCCTCTTGATTTCAACTTATTTACCTCAAGAGGATTAGTACCATAGTGCGCCTCACGTGTTTGCAGCGTCCCTTCGGCACCTAGCTACTTCCACTTTTTAGCTTTTTCCTAACCTCCATTCCCGCTCCCTTTCTCCCATCTTGCTGTCCAACTCCTCTGACTATTACTCTATGTGCAACTAGGGATTTTATCCAAGTTTCAGCTTTAGATCATTATACTTCATCACATTTATTTTCTGGTTGTCTATTTCGAGCTGTCCAACCACTCAAACTCGCTCTCTTCACTGTCTTAGTGCTGAATGTCTGAAAGCGCCCCAGTGCTCGGCTTTATAACCTGAATTTCATGATTCATATGCCAAGTAAAAGATATTTAATAAAAGACTATCATCATGAAAGGTATCTTCTACCATTTTTGTAAGAAAGCAGTTCAGAAGAGTGCATTCTCCTATTCCATACTAGTCATGTTATTCATCCTTTTTTGAAATGGGAAATTCAACAAAAACTTTTAAACGACAAAAGTAAGGGTCTAATACATTTTATCATGAAATCGGTACATATAGAAAGTAGTTTCATTATACCCTTTTTTGTTTCTAAAACTCTTATAAGTTTTCTCTTTTGTCGTAATTTAATTATTTTACCCTTTTTACTGTTTGCAGATGCAATTTATTGTAATGTTTGTATTTTTATCTTAAATCTTAAACTTTAGTTCATCACACTATCAAATAATTTTTAAAAACTATTTTCGTTTCTCTAACAACCGCAAACAACATACAACCATTTTACCACGAAAATATTAGGATATTCAATGATGAGAGAAAAGGAAACAGAATTTTCATACAACCATCTATTTTTCTGCAGTAGGAGAGGGATTTCGGCAGTGGCTCAAAACAGATAACTAAATGATCTGAGTTAATGGAGAGATATTTCTGTCGTTGCTTTATAGTTGTCTTCTTTCTTACCTTTGATGAAAGAATGGGATTATATCCTTCGCCCTGGAATCGTTCAGTATGCGAATACGAGTTATGGGATGTGCGAGTGTGAGGCTTGTGAATCGGCTTGCAAAAGGTGGTCGGTCGCTGGAAATTCGTATTGTTTCGGAAGAGATGGAAATAAAAATAGGGAGAAACTATGTTGACTGGTTTTTCTACCAGAATAATAGGAACGCTTGAATGAACCAGCCATGACATGCACTTCTCTCTCTCTCTCTCCTGTATTCATTAATTGTTGATAATTCAAAAGAAAAGTTTTAAAATGGATTCATATTTTTTTATAATGTACGACAAATAAAGGTTATACTATCACAGCAGACACATTTGTTAAGCATTTTATATGAACTTTGTATATTTTTCCTAGTATATTTTTCCCAGTAGCTTCCCATTAACAACATGAATATACGCGTGAAGTTATTAGGAAAAATTTTAGGACTTTCATGCACGTGGCCAAACGATATCTTGATAAATATTAGTATGAGTTTTAATCATAATTTAGGGGATGACATCAGAAAAAGCAGTGGCTATCTCAATAGCAGAGAGAAAGCGAAAATTTATAAACTGGAGACACTTCTACTGCCGTTATTGACGCTGTGTGTGTGTGTGTGTAGAGAGAGAGAGAGAGAGAGAGAGAGAGAGAGAGAGAGAGAGAGTTATAACAGGTAAATAGGTTCATAGGTGACATATGTTCTTCAGAAGTAGCGCAAAGGTGACTGTGACCTGTACCTTGGACATAAAATCATGGGGTGACAACATGCCTTCAAAACGAATTATTATCGGTAAACTAAAGTTCCTGCCATCATGTACGGCGAGTTGTTCAGATGCCAAAGAATATGAAAGGACTTCAAGTTGCAGACACCCATTTCTTTCACTATTTTAAATGTTATTGTGATTTTCCTAATACTTGAAGTATAACTAGTATGATATTAACTAAGAATTTTGACTTCGATTTTCAGGTAAACGAAAATTCTTGTGATTATGAGGGATAGTTCCGAAGATTGTTCAAGATCTCTACTTTAACGAGTGTTGTTTGCCAGTTCATATAGTCAGAATTTAGACGACCGTAAAGTATTTCTTACTTTTAACTTTACCACCAATTAATTAGTTCTCATACTCCTGTGGTAATAAAGTTGAAAAAAAAACTTTCGATATTGATACTTCAATATGGAAAGTTCAGTATGAAGCTGATCTCGACAACCAGCCTACACACTATTGGACGAGATTCGAATCACATGATCTCAAGTAGTTTCGCCGAAATTTTCTAGAAATGGCTCGTTTTATCGCAGAAAAATGGAGCTAATATCCTTTCGTTTCACCGATTGTTATTTTAACTTATTAATTTCTTTTTGTCTTCTTTGTGTAATCGCTGTGTTAAGATGATACGCAAGAGTGTCAGTGAATTCCTTTGATAAAGATGGTTTCTTGAACAGTGAAGGCAAGGTGGGATAAAACTACGAAAATGATGACAGTAACTAGGTAAGGGTTTTGAATTGTTACAGCAGTTTCGATAACGTAGTATAGAAAGTACTTAAAAATCGAAGCTTTAATAGAATGGAAAGGAAGCTTTGAAAAACGGGAGTATAAAGGTATAACAGCAGAGAAGAGATATTTAATAGTATAAAACGCAAAAGTATTTTGGCCCTGATTCATACACTGTTCTTATATTTTATAACACTTGTACCTGTTGCATAACAATTTCATGCTGTGACAGTTTTTAAAGCTCATCAATGCTGCTGGCAAGAGGAGGTACTTGACCTGTTCTTCATACAACCATTATGCGTAGCGAGTTTACCTAGCTGATAGCAATTACCGTTCTTCCGTGGAAGAGATTACAATATACGGTTAATGGTAAAATTCGCCAGGTTAATTAAATTTGTAATCTCACACACATTTTATGCATATAATGTATACATGTATCTATGTTTATCTTTAACATTAAACCGTTTTCTTAAGAGGGTGGTTCCTGGGAAAGACAGACAACGATCATCAGCCTCTTCGTACACCTACACAAAAAACCCATCAGTAGTAAGGGCAGAAGTTGGCAGTTGTCTGATGCTTCAGATTCACCAGTCGCTGCACATTGACGTTTGGTGGTGACGTCACAGTCTCCCCCCTGAGTGACCTAACGGTGGGCCCGTAGGTCACGTGGTGGGAGCGTGGCCGTGCCTTCTCACACCTGGGCTGATTTACACCACTGACATCTCACCAACCTAATTCTATCTATGCTACAAATATTGCGTCAAGTATCCGTCTCTACCTTTTACAGCTAATTTTTCTCGTACATTCTGCATGCACAGTTCACTTCCAGAACGGAGAGTTGGTTCAACAACTTAGCACGTTAAAAATTGGCTTCCGTAAGCATTCTGAGTTTCTTTCTCTCCTGCTGTCTTCCTTCCCAACCTATTCTGTGGCTCACCTCTTCGTTCGGAATATTTACTCCCAAATACATAAATGAATGTGTTTATTCCATTCTTCAACTCTCCAAATTAATATTTATTGTTCCAGCTTCCTGGTTTCCATTTACCCTCATAACCTTAGTTTTTTTACAGTTTCTGTCTGCTTTCTCTTCTTGACAATACTCTCAAACTCTTTCACTAGTCTCTGCAAGTTTCTCTTCACTATCCCTAATTCCCCTTAGGGGATATTGCCGTGAGTGCACCTCATGCGGTACACTGTATGTATTACCTAGATTATTTGCAGCATCCCTTCGGCCCCCTAGCTGCAACCCCTTTCATTCCTTTTACTGCATCTCCGTACATGTTCTCTTTCTTCCATCTTACTTTCCACCCTCTTAAAGTGCAACTGCGAGGTTTTCCTCTTGTTACACCTTTCAGAGTTTTTTACTGTCAGTTTCCGTTTCAGCGCTGAATGACCTCATAGGCCCAATCGCTTGGCCTTTGGCCTAAATTCTATATTCTATCCTACTATCCCTGATCATTGGGTTTGTATCTCATTTACAAACATCAGCCATTCCATGCACGATTCACAAACCCTGACGCATCATCTTTTCCCAAAATGATGTCCTTTAAATTTATTTTGCTTCCTCCGATGGCTTGTATCACTCAGCCCTTAATGATAATAAACAGCTTTGAAGATAGAAACACACCTTGCCGCCTCACCGGTTTTGTACCAGACCAGTCACTTCAAGTAAAAACTCTAAAACACTTCACTTTCATTATTAATTTTTTTTTATTCTCAGAAGCTTGTCATGTAAACTTAACATCTAAAACACCCTTCAGATTGCTCCTGTATCCATTCTGTCGTAAACTTCCTCCTCCTTGTAAAATGGACAAAGGTTTTTCCCTTAACTTGAAACTCTCAAGGACTCTTCCATAACAAGCACAGGGTCCATACACCACTTCCATGTCGAAACTCTCACTGTTCTTCCTCTGTTTCATCGGCTTCTTGATTAACTGTCCATTCTGTTGTGTTCTCGAGAATGATGTCTTTTGTGCTGCAATTGCACTTCAAATGGTTTCTCTTTTTCCAACACCCAAAATTTCACTTGGAACATTAAAAAACTCATGGAAAAAGGGCATAGGTTGGGGCTTGGGCCACATGAGTCAGTGTGACGGGAATACAGAAGACAAAGAGATGGGGAAAGCTCTGTCGGTATGTAAGCTCTTAAAGGCAAAATAATATACAGATGTGAATGCTGATGAAGAGTATAATGGCAATAATGCACACAGTATAATTTAATACATCATGAGTACACTTTCTGCTTTTTAGTCCGACCGAATATATTCCGTAAAGGTTAGGCCCCAACCCCCTGGAAAAAACTGTAATAAGAACCTTAAGATAATAATGCTTTGGTGTTTGGGTGTTTAGAGACCGTATCTGAAGAGGTAACGAAGCTCTTGAAAAAAAAAGCAGTAGGTAATTTGGCTCACGGGAGCCATACGAAATGGTTCTAGGAAGGTTAGATTTTTTAAAATAAAGTTATATTTCCATGTGAGTTGTGTCGAAGGAGACAGAGTTCTCTTTAAACTTTTATTAATTCTGGAACTGGCTGGATTTAGGCAACGTTTCAAAATGTTTGTGGGTTTATTATGCTTTTTCAGAAATGAATTTTTTTAAAGCAAGATTTAGGACCTTTCCAAACGATATGATAATCAGTGTTCCCACGTGGAATCTTAATTTAACGT
>NC_089788.1:24129775-24139775 GCF_040412425.1 Macrobrachium rosenbergii | reverse complement strand
ACTTGGGCCACTCTAATCGTGTTGTGCCATCCCCTGTGGGGTAGGGTAGGGGGCAGACATTTGGGAGTCGGTTCTCACTTGTGCCATTGGTGGAAGAATAAACTGCATGAAAAGCTGAGATATATTTTAAGGATTTTAGGTTTTTATTTTTTCCCCTCAACTCTTTATATTTAGTAGTTATAAGGATCCAAGTACCCCTGGGGCCTTTGATGACACTGTTTTGGCACTGTTGACGAACTCTTGACCGGTTGTGAATGACTCTTGCGATACCTCCATTGACCAAAAAAATTGTAAATAATGTAGATAAGTCTGACAAGCCCACAAATCCAGTGTTACATGCTCCTGATAAGAAAAAGAATCCAGAAAAAGAAGTTTCTAGTTCCACATCATCGACAAAGGAAAACTTGCAGAAATCAGTCACAACTAACAAATATAATGTTCTCAATCTTACTTCCTTAGCATTGGATACTGATTATGAAATCTTAACCAGAATGTTTGAATGCCATGGAGTAATTAAGGAAATCAAGATGAAGTTTATGGAAGAGAATGAGGAATGGGAGGTTTGGATCTCTTTCACGAACAGTGGAGAGGCCATCCATGCAAGCTGCAACTTGCATAACATCAAGTTAAATGAATCTAACATCAAAAGGGCCCTCTGTGAGAAGCTTCCTCAGAAACTAGAATCTTAGACCTAGTGACTAGTATGCAAAAGATCCTGCAAAAATCTGAATCGGAAGGTGTAAAAGAAAGGAAACCAAAACCTCCTATGTGGCTTCTGGCAACTGCTGAAGTAGAAAATTATAATTTTTTTAAGACCAGTAGATATGTTCAGAAGAAAGTAGGTTTCATTAAATCTGGAGATATTACACGATTTGAAAAGCAGAATGTCCTAATGTATGCAAAGTCAAAGACACAATCTGTCATGCTCGGCCATTTAAAAACAGATAAGGAAATTGCCATGACATCAAGGCCCACCTTAACTCTAGTTATGGCAGAGGAGTGGTATTTAATAGAGATTTGCATGGTTTTAACGAAGAAATTCTAGATATGTGTCCAAAGGAAGTCTGGAAGGTACATAAGGTTCCCAAAACATCAGTGGTTGTATTGATATTTAAAGATCCCGAAATACCTCTGTATGTAGACATAGGAGTTAAGCCCTTCAAACAGAAGCCCTTGCAATGTTTCAGTTGCTTCAAATTTGGACACCCCTCTAAAGCCTGTAAAAATGATAAAGTATGCAATAACTGTTTTAGAGCTGAACGGCAAAATGTAAAAATATCAACGTTTCTATATAAAAATCTTTAGCGAACAATTGACTCTACGTGAAAAAAAAAAAAAAAAAAAAAAACTTAGGTCTTTGAGCTTCAATTCCTCAATTATTTACTGGGAACACCTATTGATTTTAGGTAGTATATATTCAGCTTTCCATCGCAGTTTTAACTTTTTTCTAGCATTATTTATAACTGAGTAATTACGAAAAATGTCAGCGTATATACGCTTTGAACGCCGTAGTTCCGCCGGAATTTATGCATGCGTAGATAATTTTTAGTACGCCTGTTTACGCATCTGTAAATAACTAAAATGTGCTTGTACTATATATCATTCGAACGGCCATTCTTTGTACTTTATCGTGCTGAACGGCAAAATGTAAAAATATCAACGTTTCTATACAATAATCGCTGGCGTATATTTTCTTAAAAAAAAAAAAATCGTCCGTAATCTAACGACAGTTGTAGGTACGATACGAAACGTCAACATAAGTAGGTTGGAAAATCTGATAATTGCACTCAGTAAAAAATTGGCATTTTTTAATCGGTAACAGCTAATTAGCAAACACATTTATAGCAAAATTATTGCTTTCACGTGAAATTTCAAACATTTCCACACAATATACGTATAAAAGAAACTCCTCAAACCTATTTATTATATTTTTCATGATTATTTAAAAAAAATATCTACGATTTTCCTTAAAATTTTCATGTTCATCACGTCTTTTTTTATTATTTCTAAGCCTTGCAAAGATTTTCTGATTGCTTTAGGAAAAAATTCAATCATTTCCCGACATCATAAAACAAACCAGAAGCCTATATCGGTTATAGTTTGGACGTATCGATTTTTACAAAGAAAATTTTCCGCTTGAGCCTCACTTTTCCCTCCACCAAGGTCTGCAGAACACATCTCTAGACCTTGCCCTTCACGGCGTAAGTCGCGTGCCGGGTAGCGCTATAGGAACCCCCGTAAGCGCAAGAGGGTTAATCCCCTTGACTGTAAAGCATTTGTTTGTCGAATGCCCCAATCTTGGGGATTTAAGAATTCGACAACTCTCTGAAGTTCGGGGTGGGGATGGTGGGTACATCCTTGCCAAGATCCTTGGGAGGGTGTGAAGTATGATGCTAGTGGCATTTTTAAATATATTTTAGAAGCTAGAGTTTTATAAAAGATATAATTTTATTTCCTACAATTTTAATTACATTATAAATATACTACACTATGTAGTCCTTTAATTGACATTGGCGTCTATGACCATAGAACTCACGACACCTGATTACTTAAAGTCATTCATTCATATCGGTTCTTGTTGAAAAACATTTCAAATACCTTTGGAAGCTACTTCCTTTGTTTCCCTACTTCCCTGTATTATGTCAATGGCACTTCGCTTCAGAAGCAATCTCACCGTCATCTCTACACCAGATTCTTGATACCCCTCTTTTATAAATAATATTTGGACAAGAAAATGTATTCTACTAAAATTACTCCTAGGGGTCAACAGACCAATTGTCTACAATTAATGAGACGCTTTATGGAGTGACGGATCGACGAGACATTACCCGAATGGCCTCTAAATCTCTCTCACTTAAATTTAGGATTCTTAGTTTCCCATTTCGAACATTTTGTAATTTGGAAACTTTTACAGTTTAGAACAGAGACATGAAATAAAACCATATAATTTCTCAGACTGGTTTTCACTTTAGAATATAGACATGAACTAAAACTAAAAACGGGGCAGCGGTCACGTAATATGTGCCCAAAAGCAAAATTAAAGGCCAGAGTTTCTTAGCATTTCGTTCAAAACACACTTTCTTGTTTTATTTAAAAAAAATGCAATCTAGTCTGGAAATTTATTACCATGTGAATCATTAATGTCGGATAAATTATGTCAAATTCATAAGACCTATCTGTCTACTAGCACATATTTTCGTTTCTTTTACGAAGTATTTAGGATGTCCATATAATTTCGTTCAGTAGTAAAGCTGTTCATTATGCAAGAAGTTTTTGCGATAAAATTATCTTTTTTAAATAATACAAAAATATGCACAGGTGAACAGTGGTATTTTTGTGCATGTTAGTAAGAACAATCCAGCTATCAACTGGGAAGGGACAAAAAAGATAGCGTGTTCTAATAATGCACTTGAAAGGAATATCATTGAACCTAGCGTTATAAAAGAAAGTTATGGCCATAATAAGAATATCAGTCAAGGCATGTATAAACTTGATCCGAGAATATCAAAAGAAATTTGTAAAATGTGTAAATTTTAAGGTAGGCAGTAGAGATGTATGGAAAAAAGGATTATCACATCTGTAAACACGGTACGCGGGTAGCAGTATTAATGAGATTTCCAGTCCCGCCTCCCTGACACCTGTCAGGTGTGGATTTGTAGTCTCCTCTGGTCTTTACGTTTTTTGGTGTTGTCCCTTGAGAGTAGATTGTGATATCTACCCATATACCGTATATATGTGTGTATATGTGTTTGTGTTATATATATTATATATATACATATGTACATATATATATCTATATGAATATGTATATATTTATATATATATATATATATATATATATATATATATGTATATCAGTATATATATTGTATATATATTTAGCATATATATATCTATATGAATATGTATATATTTTATATATAATGCAAGTATGTAACTGTAAAAACATGTAACTGAAAAACTGAAGTGTATACACACACACACACAAGTTTATTTATCATTTGTAATGAAAGATGAAACAAGAACAGAGGAGGAGGAAAATCTGAAAGGCCAGTGAAAGCCAATGCAAAATCAAGTCAGAGCTTTTCTCTTTGCGGGCTTGTGATATGATTTAAGATGAGTTCAGATCTTTTAAATTTCCAAAATATTTTGTTCTTGAAATTTGTCGTTTCTTAGTCTGGTGCATTATGTTATTAGCTAGTGGATAATATAATGAGGCAGTCCTAAAATTGGTCATATTACAGTTTTTATGTTAATAAAAATAAAAAACATAATACTACACTGTTACAAGATAAAAATGACAAGGTACTGATCATTTGTTATTTTTCTTTTCGTGAAAACAAGCTGTATTGTTTTGAAGCTAAATATTTTCGACAACCAAGATTATTTCGCATATTCCTAATTCCTACAGGGTTCTACAGCGCAATGCTTTTTCCTTATTGGAACCTATATTCTCTCTCTCTCTCTCTCTCTCTCTCTCTCTCTCTCTCTCTCTCTCTCTCTCTCTCTCTCCCCTACTTGTGTTTTTGATACTAGTTCAGTCCGCTTATATGAACTCTCCTCTCCAGGTCCAACGTGACTCTTAACCTCCATATTCCACTTTCCTATCCATAGAATCTGAAGAAATCGTCAGTCATTAAGGGACTTCAGCCGCCCACGCACCCACACATTAGCTTCCATCTCCCCCGGCCCTTACTTGTCACCTTTGAAATAAATAGTCATTGTTCATTTCGTAAATGTCTTCTCTATAATTCTTCTCTTCTAGATCGTTTTATCGAACGCCAACTTCCGTTGTCGGACCTTTATACAAAGCTGAAATCGCACGTTCATTCTTGCTCACGACAACATAAGCTCACATAGCTGCAGGTACGTTCACATTCACACGTGAGAATTTATGTGAACCGTTTTGTACCAGTTATACAATTTGAAAGCGTAAAAAAAAAAAACCAGCCGAATGTTTTGTATCGTCATTACAAGGAAAAAGTCTTAGTTATCTGTTAAAGAATATAAAAGCTGAAATGGCAGTATCTGAATGAGGAATCTCAAATCGGACAAAGGCGCCTTTACACTACTTCCATTTACTCTTTTGAAATAATCATTGAATAATATAAATAAATTTCTGTATTAAATTTCTCATGATTATAAATTGAAAACCTTTCTGGAGTAAGCCCTTTAATGAGAATAGGAATTTTCTGCTTCTCTGAAAACGACGACGTAATGAATTTTTTGCTATGCAGGTAATTTACATGGAAATTACATCTCTTCAGTGTTACTGATCTTATGATAATTTCATCCTCTAAACGTTTGATCTGCATTCAAGAATAAAACGAAAAGAGAGACGACATGCTTTTCTTACACGTATTCTGAATGTCGACCTGCGGGGTCTCTTGAAAAGACAAGATCTGGTTTTGGGAAACCTTTAATTAAGAAATGGCACGAGGGAGTAAAATAGCCACTGGGTTGCACTCTTCCATGAATCAGATTTTATTTAGAGGAACTGAATTTCGGCGAGATTAGCAGCAAACAGGAAGTCAAGGGAGGTCTGCAGTGCCTTACCAAATCCTAGCAAGCGTACTTTTATCTAAATTAAACACACACAACCTAGAATATCTTCATATTATTTAGTAGAGGTCACCGACACTCAGTAAATGTAATTTTTTTTCAAACATTCATTTTTTAAACCTTCATTAGTCCCAAATACTCACCTAAAGTTGTGAGACCAAAATCGCCCCTACACAAAGAAATAACAGTGAATGAGTTATTTTTTCTTACACTTTTACTAAAGATTATTGGTAGTATTCTGAGCTCACTTGAAGAGATCTATTATTAGCTTTGGAATACATTATGTGACCTAACGCTTCCATTGTAAGTTCTTTCTTGGGTGGGTACTCATCATTCCTGAAAGGTCTGTAAATACTCGAGTTAACTGTTTTTGGTGGGACTAATTGATTGTCAAATTCCGTAGGGTTTATGTCTTAGTCGAGAACGGATTCATCGTTATTTAGCTGGTAATTGAACTGGGTAAGACAGCTTCCCTGTTACATATTGGCGACCATAAATTTGTGGGTTTCAGGGAACACCCAGTTCGATAATCCATTCTGCTGATGCCTATTTAATTCAGTTCCTAGAACTCAAGATTTTCTCCCTGCAATTGATTTTTTCTGTTTTTATCTAACATCTTTTATCGATCGTCAGCATATCTGAACGAGAACTTTCTTGATTATGCAAAACGTCTCTGTGGTACGGTTTTTTACTCTTCTACTCACCTTAGTCATTTCTGCGCTTGAAGAGGGGACACTTTTGTCAGGATTTTCTGGATACGATATCCTTCGGCCATTTTTTATGAGATAGCAGAATATGAATTGTTAACCTGATGCTCAGGAATTTAGATGTTCTGTTCCAGTCTTTTGTATTTTGTTCTTTGTAACAGCCTTTCTTCACCAGATTTGTTTATTACTCTCACAGTGAAGGTGTGTGTCTTCTCTTTCTTCAGGACAGAATTATATAAAATTCATTATGTTCCAAGGACAACCTATCCTCACATCTTCTGTAGACAATTTCTCTCTTCAAGTTTTCAATAATGACATATTTGTCCGTTTAGTATACTTCACACTATCATGTTTTCTCTTTTTCAAAACTAAATCTGAGTCTCTCCTAAAGAAACTTCTTGTGTTTTTACAGTAGATATCGTCAGTACTTCCTCTCCTGTTCCAAGGGCACAGTCCAAGAACCCACAGTTGTATTCTTTCAGTTGCCCCCACAGTCCTTCTGACACCACAGATGGTAACACTTTGTTTGCCTACATATTTTTTTCCGCACCAGGTTTAATCACTTCCCGTTCTCTCCAGCTCGTCCACTTGGGATTCACCAAATGTCGTAACATCATGCATTAAAGCATACAAATAGCTATCTCGTCCCTACAAATACAAGAGACCAAAAGACCCATCGAATGTAATTTTTGTAGTATATTAGTTTTCAAGTACATAATTCTTTATAGCAAGACAATTCTTTGGCAATAGAGAATACCTGAAAAGTGCCTTTTGTATCATGCAATATCGCTTCATTCCCATTTACTACTCATGTTTACCCCATCCACCCATATTCCAAAACTCAGACTGATTTGTAAAGATAATAAAAAATATGTGCCACAAGCCTCAACAGCCACTGCATTTGTTACTCAACAATTTGCTGAGTTGTGAGTCAATTTTTGTTTTGGGATCTGGCTTTAAACGCGAGGACTTAAGCAACTGTCGTTGGGTAACATCAAGAGCATCATTCAGCATTTAAAAGACCTATTATTCCCCAAGAGTTGCAGAACCAGCTGCTGATTCTTATCCTGCCTTACAGAATAGGACATATGTTGGAACTGCAGTTTCCAGACAGTACGGTGTGCTATACGTATACTTCAGAATGAAAACAAAGCAAATGCATTGTTCATTGTTAAATTCTAATGTTCAAACTGAATTTTTAAGTTAAAGAATATTCTCCTCGGATGTAAGAATGTCGACCAAAACAGCTCTGGGAGTTAACGATCCACAATAAAGTTTGAACGACAATTTTGTAATTGGTTGGAGTTTATTAATGAACAAAAAGTAGAACGTATCATAACAGATTTCTGGAAAATTTGTCTACTAATTGATGTATTACAATTTGTAAATTTCTCAAAAAAAAAAAAAAAGGTTGAAGACACGAGTAATAATATCCGAAACCTTCCTTTTTGTTAAATAAGTTCTTCTCTGATGGCGAGGATGATGAATGGCGTCGACTTGTAACAGCGTGGCCTTTCACCATCATGCCCGGTATCTGAGAAGGCAAATGCATCATCATCATCTGGAAGTTTAATGAAGAGAAAAAGATGGACGGACCCGGTAATTCATTAATTATCAATCACAATAAATTATCTTCCTGGAGGGGACGACCTGGGTTGGAACTCCTTATTCTGTTTCCTTTCCTACTCGTAAAACTCCAGTTTACTTTTTTGGCTGCCGTTCGGAAAATTCGTTATTTATAAGCTTCTAGATAAAAACTCTTGATATGAATCAAAAGGGGAAACTACACATATTTGCATAAGTGTCACGTTCACCTTTTTCACAACAAATACACGATCTTTCAACTCTAAGGATCGGAAGATACTTTCACCCTGAGTACGAGTTATCGTGTCTAGAGTAGAAATTTAAGTTAATAAACTGGAAAGCAAAGTTTATATTTCTATTAGTCTTTTTACCTTTTGTAGGTGGGGCGGCACTAGAAGGGTAAAGCCTTCAGAGTCTCATCGGGTGTCAGGGATGAGGTTGCTACTCCATCCCCCTTTTTTCAACGATAGCTGACACTGTCATGCATTAACAGCTGGGTTGACTAGTGGCTGGCAGATTGGAATCGGCCCTCGGACTTTGTGACTGAGGTTTCACGGAGCGCGTGCATGCACACATACACACAGATACACATACATATATATATATATATATATATATATATATATATATATATGTATATGTATATGTATATGTATATATATATATATATATATATGTATATGTATATGTATATGTATATATATATATATATATATATATATATATATATATATATATATATATATATAAATATATATATATATATATATATATATATATGATGTGTGCGTGTAAGTGTGTTTTCTTTCGTGTTAATATTAGCCATAATGGCTTCTTAACTTCTCGGGTTCTTTATACTTTTGGGATATGTGTATCATACAAGCCTAAATTCCAGATGAGAAATATATGAATATGCCATTTTCCATCCAAAATGGGATTCAGACCCACGCATGGCCATAAAAGTGAGACTACTTAGCCCACTATGCTACCGTTATCAATGGATGGATGCGATTGCGTGTGCAAGTCTTCCATGGAGTTGTATGGAATAATAAATGAATCACACAACAAAATAAATATTTGACTCACGTTCTGCCCACGCGTTACATAACCATCTGGCAGACGGAGAAAAACTAACGACGCCTGTAGATCTCATTCAAAAGAAAATAATATATGGAACTCTGGAAGAAATTCCACCCTTGTTATCCAATTTTACATAAAAGGAGCGTAGTAGATACCGTCGAAATTCTACTCTTTGGAGTTCCTCGAATACTAAAAAGGCTTAGCTTTGTCATGATAAAGTCTTATGCATTGAAAAGGTATACTACAGCTCACGAAGATATATCCACCTGAGCCGGGTTATGGTTAGCTCTCGTGAATTTGGATCCAACAATGTTGCTGATAAACGTTTTTTACCTTTAATTATTTAAAACCTTCGAAAATACGATTAGTAATTGTCATGTTATGATTTTCTGTATATTATATATATATATATATATTTATATATATATTATATATAATATATATATATATATTATATAAAAATATATATTATATATATATATATATATACATATATATACATATATATTTACATATATATATATATATATATACATATATATATATATATATATATATATATATATATATATCTATATATATCTATATATATCTATATATATCTATATATATCTATATATATATATATACATATATATACATATATATACATATATATATATATATATATACTGTATATATATCTATATATCTATATATATCTATATATATATATATATATATATATATATATATATATATATATATATATATATATATATATATATACACACACATAAAAACACGGTTGTGACACGGGTTAATTACTTTAATGCGATATGAATGACGATAAGCCTTGAATAACACTCACCGTGGGCAGTCGTGAACAATATAAAACACATGAAAGTTCTGATCAATACAAGATTCTGCTTTATTGCACACAGGTTATGGCATTACAAGTAATAAATACTGATTCAACTTTCAATAAAGAAAATTAATGATAAAAGTTTACAGCACAATGCAATACTGATTCTACATTCCATAAGAAAGTCAATTATAAAATTTATCAGCACAACGGAGAGCCAGGG
>NC_089788.1:24112275-24124775 GCF_040412425.1 Macrobrachium rosenbergii | reverse complement strand
TATAAAGCATATATGGATGTGGCATTAAGATGGTATGCACCGTTTCCTAAGAAGGAGGAGAATAACCAATTCCATATTTTGGCCTCATTAACTCCCTCATAACGATTCTATTCGTGTTTCCTGGGCCATCTTCTTCAGGAGCGGTCTGAGGATTAAAGCGTATTATCCGATTTCCAATGTCCTCTGACAAGTTCATATTGTTGGTTGGATTGATATAGCAGATTCCAGCATCTTTCTTTTGTACGGACAGCTACTTTTGAAAACCAGCTCTGCCCCCTAATTTTATGACACGTCCTGTATAACTGATATGTAGGAAAATTTCTGAAGTAACGACTGGATTTTACTAATGTTATTCTTTGAGTCTTGTCTCTCCCATGTAAATGTCATTACGATATCTTGTAAAGGCTTCTTCCCTTTGTTATTTAAGTATACGTTATTTTTAACTCCCGATGGATTAGGGATAATGGAAAATGAAGGGATTGTTAGACCTGAGTTGTTCGGTGGCTTTTGGATGTTTTTGTCTAGGACAGGCTTTATTTTGTTGTTGAAATCTATTTGTCTGTTGTGTACCGGGACCTCTATAGTATATTTTATTCCTTTGTTAATAGCCCTCTGATCTGTCTTGCTTTGCGTTAAGTGTTGGCTTGTATTGAATTCTTTGTCAAAATTATCTGAACATATCCTAAGTCCTCTGAGAATAAGTTGCACCCTACCATGATCTTTACGGAGACGTCGTGGAAGCAGGCTGAATGTAGGAAACAGCGAAAAAATATACTGTAAATGCATATCTATCTGTTCTGTTATGATCAGTACATCTAGACATTTTTCCGTCCTGTTCCCATTCCGTTTTAAATTTTATGGTTGGAACTTATAAGCCTATTAAAAATTCATTAAAGTCTCCCAGCTATTGTCCCAGATTAAAGATTTCATCTACGTATCTAAGCCAGATCATATTACAGGGTTTGATAGACGACAAAATTTCTGTTTTGAAATATTCCATATATAAGTTTGCTAGAAGGGGTGATATATATATATATATATATATTTTTGTTTGTAAAATACCACTGAAAGAAAACACGTTATTAGTATATACAGGGGTTGATAAGTTTTAAATTTTATCTATAAGAGGAAAATATATTATATATATTGTATCTCTATAAAGACAACACGTATCATTATAAATAATGACTCGACGTATAGGCTGATAGCAGTTTGATGTTGTTTGAGGGGATGTTTAAACTATTGAATTTTTATATAAAATCCTCTGCATGTTTGACATGGGAGGATATATTCCTAGAAAGGGTGATAACAGGTCTATATATTTTGATAATTTGTATATAAATATATATATATATAAATATCCCATCTTTATGTGTTTTCATAGGCCATAAAAATATATATATTGATTACCTAATATATATATAGTTCTATATCCTTCTTATTGCCCCTATGGTTCTGACTGATTTGTTAAATTGATATAATATTTATTGTATCTTTCGTTAATTTGTCACAGGTCTCCGTATATTTAGATATTCTTGAACTTTATTGATATATGTCTATTATCTAAGAGATATCGATATATTAACATATATATAAATATACTATAAAGGTCCCATATATATAGACAAATATATTTATAACAAAAATAAAGCTTATATATATAAACATCAAAAAGCCACCAAACAACTCATCTAACAATCCCTTCATTTTCCATTATCCCTAATCCATCATAGTTCGCTCATTAACGTATAATTAAATAACAAAGGGGAAGAAGCCGGAGTTTACAAGATATATATATAATTGTAATACATTTATATGGGAGATATAGGTAGATCGCTCTCGCAAATAATAACAGAGCACAAAACATCAGTATTATATATATTTTCCTATATCATAAATACAGGACGTGTCATAAACTGGATGGGGCATAGCTGGTTTTATATATCGTACAAAGAAAGATGCTAATCTGCTATCATCAATCAAACCAACAATATGAACTTGTCAGGATATTGGAAATCGGACGATATCAACGCTAAATCCTCAGACCGCTCCTGAAGATATGGCCCAGGAAACACGACCTAGAATCGTCGCCATATATTAATGATAAAAATATAGGAATATTATTCTCCTCCTTCTTATAAATATCACCTGCATACCATCTAATGCCATATATATTTGTATATATACCCTTGTAACATTTATCTGTCCATATTCTACCAGTGAACAGGGGCACATAAGCAAATGCTCGAAATATATATTGCAACGTTTAAATATATATATATATATATATATATATATATATATATATATATATATATATATATATATATATATATATATATATATATATTCTTCTTCTATTCTTCTTTTTCTTTTTGAATGAGAAAGGAAATACAGCCAGGTAAAGTAACAGAAGTTGACAATTAAAATGGGAAGAAATCAAAGAAACTGGACAAAAAGTAGTAAGCAGCAGATTAATGGCTTCGTCATACATCCTTGATCACCGTCAAGTATTCAGCGCAAGTATTGGTGAGCGTTTGACAGACAGAAGACAGACTGGTGTGTGCATTCTGGAGGTGTCGACAAAGAATTGGATAATTTGTGATGAGGTTGGGAGTAAGACGAAGTTTCATCATAGGGTAAGGCTTGAGTTGAACAAAAACTAAAAAAAATTCAAGTGCGTGGAAAAACTGTTACTTCACCAACGAAACTGGGAGGAAATTGATTTTAAAAGATTTTGATTTCATCAAAATAAGGAAGTCCTAACACACGATATTCCCCTTGGCACTAATCAGGCATGGTTGTTAACCAGTGTCTTTATCACGGAGGTAATTCATCTCAAGGTAAGCATCAAAACAGTCTCTTGCTCTTGTATACCCAGAGACTTGATCAGCAGATCACCAGCTTCCCTAAATAAGAACTTTGGCGTCCACTGAATATTATCTGAGAGCATAGATATCAGAACAAGCAAACACCTGTCTTTGACTCTTGTCATTGCAACGAGAATGATCATAGGTCAGATAGGTGTACCGGGAGTGTTACTGATGTAACACAATAGGGCTGGATAGGTCGTGTTCATTGCGCTACGTGGAAAGATGCATGATGGCAATAGGGAAGTAGGTAGGCAAATGTTCTAACGAAGGTGAAATCTGTTTGTAAATGCAAGTATAGTTTAATTAAGGTATTGTGATTACGGAATTGCGAACTGCATATCTGTAAGCTCAAGAGACAAACATTTTCTATTATGACTATGAGATTGAACATTATTAAGGAGAAATATATATTGTTCGTTTTCTTTTGTTTTCCTAAAAGAAATTTTTCATTGTTAATTTTACATTTTCACTTTCCTCTAATACGAGTATTCCATACATTATGCATACATCCATACACAACACACACACATATACATATATGTATGTATATATATATGTATGTATATATATATATATATATATATATATATATATATATATATATATATATATAGTAGCTGACTAACCCGGCGCTACCCGGAAAAACTCTGACTGACAATCTCTCACTCTCTCTTCCACTGTCTCCTCCCTAACATCGCCTCTTCTCTCTTTTTTGCCTCACTCTCTTTCACACTCTCTTCCAACACGTCCATTCAATATTATAGAATTCAACAGCCTAAGGCCGTGTATTCACGATCAAGTTTACCTGTCATTTCTTCTGTCAGTTTATCGAAACTTCCGTTAAAACTTACGTGTAGACAACGGTTTGTGGGTGGAGACAGTCAGATCACCAGAACAGATGGACTGATGGTATTAACCTAAATATCTTCCGACCGACTGATGGGTAATTGCACGTGTGGACAGGTTAGCGCCAATTTCGTGACAGTTTGCCGCTGTACTGTCGTCTGGGAAGCATCCCAGATGCTCTGATCAGAATATGAATAAATTATGTAATGGCATTATTCATTTCACTGTTAGACCCTTCAACGCTATTTGTAGGCCGTTATAAGCTCAAATCATACAATAAAAATCTGAAACAATATTTCCATGTGATACAGACAATTTGTTATATGCCTAGGCCAATGATGCTTTTTTTATGTTACTATAATGAAAGTAAACTTCACTGTCCATTTCATAAAAAAAACTGAACCAACCCTCAGTTCTAATTTAAACTCATTTATTAATATTGTATGAGAACAGACGTCATTTTTTAATAAGAAATATTTAGTCTATACTCTGTTATGCCTTTTTACTTCTTTCCTGTTATTAAGTAAGTTGTTAGCAACAGTTTCATATTAAGAAAAAAGTGGCAAAGCACTTTCCTTTACGGCTCACTTCAATTCGTGATATGTATTTTTTATATTGGTTTTAGGGTCTTTTTAAGATTGCATAATAAATTACAACTCATTGTCTTTACAGTGACATAAAATTCCTTAACGAATGAAGAAAGTTACATGGATCATTAGGAAAATTACCACTATGGTCCGTACGGCATCTATAAACTCGGTCAATTCATTGCAATAAGATAATCATGAATCAAACAAAATCTTTCCCTTCTTGGAGGAATTTTAGGCAACCAGTTATTTATTGTTTTGAATAAATGCGCATTGATAAAAGATAGAAATGAATATATATCTTTCTAATATATAACCATAAACAATAATTTTATTTTCCTAAATGACGGAATACTATTCCTTACTGAGTATGACTACATCAGCAAAAGATATGAATTGTCATGTTGTGTAAACTGTGAGCACTTCGATGCTACGTCGAGGCGCAGTAGTTGCCATTTCTTAATTTAATCCCTACTTGCATCGTATACATTTACCCTCCATACGTGTAAATTCTCAAGTGCCTTTTCGGAAAAGATTTCCAAATGTAATGATCAACATTCCTGTAAAGTTTCAATCTAGAATTTTAATTCATTATCTTCCAGGTAATCAGTAATAAGCAACATGAAAAGAAACTCATCTTCTGTATGCACTGAAATGCTTTTTGCCAATTCGCACAATAATTAATTCCAACTGTCAACCGCTGGAATGTCCAAGGTGATGTTTCGATTATTCCAGACCCATTTAAACCAGCTTTATAACGAAATTGGTGTCGCCGTAACGTCACGAAGGATCGTGTATAGCGAATTCCAAAGGTAAGAACGAAGAAAAAGCTAATGAATTAATGAGGAAATTCGCATTTGTCGGGTTACCATAGTCTGAGGGTTTGAAGTGGGAGGAGTTTATTGATGTCACCAGAAAACTTTGAGCTTATTTTTTACTCGTGACTCTTAGAATTTTACTGAAGAAAAGGTGGACTAAAAACGAAAATTTCATTTTTTTGTCTGTGTTTGTATGTTTGTCACAGGGTTGGGATTTGATTATGTGTTATAAGTTATGGAATCATTTGGGTGACATAGAGGCTGTGTGCAAAATTTTTCTGGGTCTGTCGAACAAATATTCCTTACAAGACATTCACTTTTTTATATTGTAAATTGTTGTATCTCTCCAGGTAATAATATATATATAATATATATAGATATATAGATTTTGCTCCAAAGTGTTTGGTGCTGCCTGGGAAAACTTTGAATGACAGTCTACAGGCAGGGGATGGAAGGAGGGTAGGGAAAGGGAGGGATGGAGAAGTGAGAGAGGAAGGGGAAGGGGAGGGGAAAGGGATTAAGGGGAGAGGGGGGATGGGACCAACTTGGGAGGGGTGAGGGGAAGGAGAAATTAGGAAGGGAAAGGATGGAGATTTTAGGAGGTCGTAAAGAGGAGGGAAAAGGGAAGAGAGAAAATTCAGGAAATTGGGAGGGGAAAAGTCAGGAGGTTATAGGGGAGAGGAGGTTGAGGGGGTCCGTACTTCTGATCAGAAGAGAATAAAAAGCATCTCCACTGAAAAAAGACAATAAATAAAAAACTGATTGTATTTCTACAATCTGCAGTCAGGTGTTTTGTCTGTGTTTGTGTGTGTTGGGGGTGGAGGAGGTCTGTCTCCCTTGTAAAAACAGAAGGCCTACTTGGCCTTAGGTATGTAGTGCAAAATTTTGTTGCCAAAACACCTGATAAGCAGTTATTATTCCAAACCTCATTTAAACAGACTTTATACAAACAATATGCCAGCATGACACTATATATATATATATATATATATATATATATATATATATATATATATATATATATATATATATATATATATATATTTATCATTCACTGCTGGATTGCCAAAATAGAGAAATTCAATTAAAACCCAATTTCCGTTAAACGGGATATAAATTGTATTGTCAACTTTGTTTCCATTATATGTGATGAAGATTTAATACCCTAGGCCTTTCTGCTTCCGCATTTAATCAACGTTTCTATTCATGATGGCGATGGCTTTAGGCAAACTTTAAACATGTTTCACGGCGATGTTATATATCTACTTGATAAGCGTATAAATTTTTATATTTGACTACCCACACAATTAGACTTCATGTATTATTGTATCTACTCTCTGAGGAAAGATTATTAGTTAAAACTTGGAACAAAAAGGCGTATACCAAGTTTATAGTTTCAAAAAACCCCAAAGGATTTAAACAATAACAGACGATACATAGGAAAAAAATCGTTGCCATGAGTTTTAGTGTAATATATTTTCATACGTCACCTAAAATGAAGACAAAATTTGATGAAAATAGAGTTGGATTTTTCAGCGGGTAAAATCTAGGTGCAATGAGCAATTATATGTCAGATTTCACTTTAGGCGATGAAAAGTTGTGCAAATAACTGATAATTAATTGTCTTTAACACTAAATATTATTGCAATCATTTGGCATGGGAATACAAATGTAAATCTGAATCTGAAAATATCTGAATAATTTTTATTTTGAGTACTGAAGTATATTATATGTTCGGCGAGTATATGAAAGCTCAAGACAATCTCCCCTTTTATTTAACTAACATCTTGTGAGTTCAGTCCTATGCACTAAAACTACCTTAACCTGTTTCTAATCATTTCGGGTTATTTTCCTGTCTCCAAGTAATTAAGAAGTCTACGCTCATTGCCAATATTGTTTTATATCTAACACAACAGCTGCATCTGCCGTAATTAAAGCTGATGTCTCAACACTGTGCCAAAATTCAAACTGAACGCTAGGTGGCAGTACACTTCTGTTGAAACACCCATGACAAAATCTTGTGATAACTAGGTTGCATAGGTCTGAAATTAATGCTGACCCTCATCTCGCCAAGAAATTGGTCAGGCGTTATCAAAAATTCTAGCTCGTTCTGTCTAAGGAAAACTAAGTCACAGCCTAAGGCCAACTGTAATGTGTTTGACCAAATTTAACACTGGCAACAGAACCAATCCCAACTGAACTACGACAGCTTTTCTAAGCTGAGAGTTTTAGGCACCAAAGCAACAATTACCCCAAAGAGGAAACCAAAGAGATGGGCGTGTGACCAGTATCTGAAGCACCTTACGACGGAAGAAATAGATGAGGAAGAGCTAACGGTAAAAACAACAGAAATTATGATGCCGGAAGACCGTATAGAGCAACAGTTTTACAGGACTAAATCAAACGGTTTAAGGAAGAAACAGTTAGATATATTACCGCATGACTGACAAACAACAAGAAGCGTAACTTGCAACTCAAAATTTTGCACAACTTGTTATTCACAAAAGCCAAGGGACTTCCTACCGTCCATATTATGTGGGCAGAATGCATGAACGATTTCTAAATAATGGGTAAATAGTCAGCAGTCTCCCAAAGTCAAATAATAAATACGTTAGAAAAGATTTTAGCCACAAGACATCACATTCCCTATCTCGTAACAGGCATACTAATGTCACAAAAGATGCAGGCTCCACCTTTTTGATGAAGTCGAGATTAATAGTTGCAGTGAGAAATTCTGAAGTGGTCAAAGTATAACAAGGTTTTAGATAGGAAATATTTAGGAAGATAAAACCTCAGCAGAGAAACTACTTCAGGAATGGAAGTGAAATAAAAAATATACTTAAAGTTTTTAAAGATTAACAAAATGCACAAAAAGTGAATAATAGTTTTTTTGAGACATCAGGATTTTCTTACAATTAATCCTGTCACAAAATAAAGAGATAGGTTTCAAACATGGAAGGATATGTTTGAGAAAAAGAAATATATTATCTATTTGTTGTAAAATTTGCTTCCATGCTTGGCCTGTAAGCATTATTTTCGCAAGAAAAAATCCTGGTGTCTCAAAAATTTATTTTTCACTTTTAGTGCATTTTAATAAAAGCATGTTTAAAATTTTTTATATATATTTTTTTATTTTATAATTTTTAGTTTTGATAGAAATTGTAACTTTATGATTGTAGGTAACGAAATTGATATCCGGTCGAGCCAAAGAAGGTTTGAAAAATTCTTAGAGGTCACTGTAAGGTCACTAGAGGTCACGGCTGACCTAATGATTATGTAAGGTTGTACTGTCACCGGGACTGAGTAACCATGCAAAATTTCAAGTCCATCGGACGAAGGGAACGGGTCGAAAATTGAGTTACAAGATTTGACCCAGACAAACAGACAAACAACCCAAGCAAATAAAAGTCGTATAATAAAAATAGTGATTGGTCTACAGCATTAATGGATACAGATTTGGAACCAGCTTTTCCATTGACACAACAATGTCAGTGACAATCTCACATCCCCTTCCCCAATCCCGTGAGAAAGCAAACGATAATCTTGATACTGGGCAACATTTCAGCTCTCTTGCAGTAGGAAGAAAAAATATGAAAGGTGTAGTATACTGAAAATTGTTGCATGCATCAGAAAAGGAAAAAGATTCTACAAAAATATACCTGAGTTGTTCAAGGAAGTTTTATGTATAAAAAAGTTTAGCCAATGACTTAAACAACAATCAGTCTCTAAACTATTGCCTTGTCCTCAATGATTTAAATATGGATAAAAATTATATTAAAAAAATAGGAAAGATCAATAAAACTTGACTGAAAATAGAAGTAAAATTATTTCGGTAAAAGATGGCAGTAACCATCCTGCATAAATAGATATTCCAGCAAGGTGATCAGTTCAAAATAAAAGATGCATGAGAGACAATATAAGTAGTAATATATATATATTGTCTATATGAGATATATATATATATATATATATATATATATATATATATATATATATGATTATATATTTCTCATACACACACACAAATCATATATATATCTAATATACACAACTATATATATATATATATATATATATATATATATATATATATATATATATAAACACATATGAAAGTACGAATGTATGTGTCCTATGTGTGATATCCGGAATGGACGTACAATGACCTCCTAACCCCTCTAAATCATCATACTCTTTGTCTAAGCTCATCACTATTAGCCTTAAATCCATGTAAAGAGGGATAAATCCACTTGATGGGATTCGAACTTATGCACCATAAGTTTGGGTGAGGTTTACAAAACCCATATGTACCACGAATATGCATTTATGTATATTTCCGTTCATACATGCCCCCAACCAAAATGCTTGTTGTATTCAGATATATTTTGCTGGAACTGTAAAGACATATCATCCAGCTTTTAGTGAAATATATCTGAATTCGGCAGGTATGTGCTAGTACGTAAGTAATAGTTCAAAATGCAGAAAAATGCCTAGTCATACGTTTAAGACTATAGTCATACTTGCATATTAAATACTTTCATATTTAAACGAAATCATACTTCCTCAACAAGCCAGTGGTTGATTGATTGATTGATTATGAAATTTAGGTCTTGAAGACCAAGCGCCGGAATCCATCAGGAATATTCAGCGCCGTAATGAAGGTGAAATATAGAAATTAATGATATGATTGATAATGAATAGTGAATGATGACATACTAGTAAATTTCAGTGTTAATATGAACGTATAAAAAGAAGAATGATATTAGATAGAACTAATAAAAAACAAGTATATATTAACCTTTCACATACAAAATATATACTTAGTTTATAAAATAAATATGACTAAAATCTTTATAAAATACACTAAAATCATATCTCATTAAAATAACCAGATTCTTTCAGATAACCCATAAGGTTATCTACCTCAACATCATCCTTTAAAACTCTAAAACAGAGTTCCCAGTTAGTAAGTACTTTGTCCTAAGGCGACAAGTCAGCGGTTTATAGCGGGGAATAAAAGATCCATGTCAACCTTAGCATCCTGTTTAGACGAATATCGCAATCCTGCAACTAACAGCAACATTTAGAAATGATCGCAATGGAATAAAGACCAGAACGCGGTTTACTCTGTTTATTCCACTGACGTTGCAAGCTGAGAATAAAAAGCATCTTATGACTGACAGAAGAGTAATGGTGGAATTTCCCGTTATTCTCGTTGCTGCCAAAGCTGTAAAAGTAAGGATTAAATAGTCAAAGACGAATAGGTAAAGAGCAAATAAGCAGTAAACGAAAATGGGTCATTTCTGTATATCGATCTTGGAACCCCACCACGGCTGGATAAGTCTGCCTTCACTTGATAACTTCCATGTTCATGACACACTGAGCTTTCAGCTCCTTGGGGTGAGGGGAGGGTTGTTTTGGGAGGGAGGAAGGAAGATTTTATTTTGAGTGATTAAATACCAACCAATTTTTACTTTATGAATGAGTCCAATGGAAATGTGCTAATTAACTGTAAGGGAAATACGGCTGACTATGTGCGGCGAATTAATCACTTGCTTTTACTCATTTTCTTACCCTGACTATATATAGTGGTAGTGGAATACAACTTTCAGAGGAAACTCATTCAGCTGCGCGACAGATAACAAATGGATGATACAGCCGCTCCTCGTAAAACAAATTAAATGCAGATGTACTGCAGAAAAAACGAATATACCTTCAGATGAAAGGAAGGAGGGAGAAATCTCCATAAAAATTTATCTTCATTCTTTATAGCCAAACCAAACGGCGCTTTTGTGTAGTTATATTTATCGTCTTCGAATAAACATCAAGAACGATGGAACGAACAAGAGTTATCCAAATTTAATAATACTCATATTCAAGAATTTGTTTTTCGAGTTCAAGAAGCATTCAGAGGAATGTGATAGCTATTTAAGTCTAAACGAAAGTCTTAAGATTGTGGAGCAATGAAAGTGGGTAAACAGCGTCAATTTATGCCACGGATAAATCCACGAATCTGAATTTACTCGAGGTGGAGAAAAAGAAATCGGCCTTATGTTATTATTCTCACACAGAGTTTACAGGGTATATTGACATGAAGGCTAAAAATTCTATTCTTGTACAGGACATAAATGCACTATGATCCGCAAAAATATGGAACTGAATCATTAAATCATTAACATTTCTTTATACACACACTGAATGGCAACAGAGGCATTTACTAAAGCAAACATATAAAAGTCACATTTTTAGATTTCTTTTTCAAACCATCTCCAATTGTCCCACAGTGTTTCGTTCAGCATCTGGACTGTCCGTTTAAGACTTATTTTCTTCAACCTAATGGAATAATAGCTTCCAAGCATACTCGACTTGCTATGTCTGAAGTTACATAAATTTCAAACTAAACAGATTAACTCTGATTACAATTTTTTAGATGGCCTTGTCATTCCAATATTTAGTTATCACTGCAATGACCGACGCTTCGTGTCTCACGCGCCAACTGTTAAAATACTGCAATTGGCAAACCGTGAATAAATTACTAATGCTACTTCTCTTTTCATTATTTGTGTTAATACAAATGAATTGTAAAGTAAATAAGAATTCCCATTAAATTACAAGGCTTCATTGTGAAACAATAGTTTATACCATTAGGCTAATAATAAATCACGAGTGTAACTGGGTCTATAAATTAAAAATTCTTATTCATTTGCAAAACTTTAAGCATTCTGCATTAGTGATATAAAACTAACTTTATGCTTAAGCTATAACATTGTAAATCAAGCACTTCTAACGTTAATGAAATCATTTCATCCACTATCTCCTAACCTGTCCTCATAGCCTAGCAATTACGCATACATACATACATACATACATACACACATATATACATGTACCATATGGAAAATGAAACTCACAGTGTAGAACAATATATCTGCACACATATATATAGTGCATGTGTATATGTATGTATGTATGTATATATAATATAATATATATATATATATATATATATATATATATATATATATATATATATATATATATATATATATATATATATATATATATATATATACATACACCACAGGAAAATGAAACTCAGGGTGTGCCGTAGAACTTGACCGGCTTAATATCTATGATAACTTCTGAGGAAACGAAGGCTCGTATTAATGATATTTTACTTTTATTTTACCTAATACTCATCAGCTCTCAAATTTCATTTGTCGTCCATTTTCCTTGTATATTCTTGTCACTTATTTGTCTAAGGTATATACATACATGGTACACACACACACACAAACACACACACACACATATATATATATATATATATGTTAAATAAAAAGCCTCAGTAAGGTATATGAGAGCGATTTATTTTT
>NC_089788.1:24077275-24107275 GCF_040412425.1 Macrobrachium rosenbergii | reverse complement strand
GTTGTTGAAATATTTTATTCAAACACGTGAAAGGTCTTATGCATCAGCACAATAGAATCTAATCACATGTTAGAACATAGAGTCAAAGGCAAGTATGTGGCTGTTAAAACTTGGAGATGAAATAAGAAAATAAAATTACCTAAGGTAAAAAACAAAAATAGGCCATAAAGGTGAATTATGTTTATTTCAGTCGTTTTGGAGATGGATGGGAGAAAGAATCCCAAATATTATAGCAGTATTACAATTTGATTTTCTCTGGTGAACAGGGAACACCAAATTTAATCCTATCCTGCCAGGAAAAAAAAATAAATAAACGACATATCCCTCTTGCGACGGGAGCTGTTATGTATGTGCATAACTTCCCGTCGAATGGGCTATTTAGTGGAAATGGCTCAAAGATAAAGCTGATATGTATGCATGCAGCATAATACTAACGCATCGGTGGGCTGTGGAATCCGAATGCCGAACGGGCCTCTGAACTGGGAATTAGCCAGATATTGATTGTCAGCAATTTTGATTGTCTCAGCATCGTAGTGTAGATCATAGATCTATACATAACTCGAGCATATGTAGGGAGTAAATCGGATACCGAGAAATGGCTCTTGTATTTGACAGTTTTACTTTGTTTACTCCTTCCCCCCTTCTCTCTCTCTCTCTCTCTCTCTCTCTCTCTCTCTCTCTCTCTCTCTCTCTCTCTCTCTCAAGCCACTCTTCCACGACCATGTGTGTGTGTGTGAGCGCGCGCGTGTGCGTGCGTGGGTGTGTGAGCGCTTTCTATATATATATATGAGCCTGTGAAAAATTCCTACTACTTTAGGTAGTATAAAAATGGATATAAACTAGCGGAACGCTCTTTATATCTGCGATGAAAAGACTAAAGCCTTTTGATACACGTGGGAGCACGCTATTTCCTTTGGCACGAGTGAACAAGGAGGTCATTAAGAATTTGCATAATATTCTCACTTTTCACAGAAGTTCATTTCCATATATCTTCACCAGGAGCAACGCATTTATATAACCCATAATGCTCTTCCATTTTTGCAAAAGAATGCTAAATAATTGCATCACGAATATAAAAGATGTTGTATGTATGTAAGATTCTCTTTTAGACAAGGATTTACCATATGGTTAGATATATTTTTTTCTTTGTTACAAGAGTTACATTTTTTATTTGAACAGCGGCTATATACTACACTCCTTTCGAGAATGCTTTCTAGAGTTTATGGGAGCACCTGTCGTTATTTTTGTGGTTACTGAGTCGTCTTAGTTACCATTATTTAACCGTATTTTTCGGGGTGCTTATCTCGCAACGTTGTTCTAAGATGGGATCTCTGGTACTGCCTCTACGCCTTAGTGCGCGCGCGCGCACATATATATAAATGTATATACGAAGACTGATCCACAATAATATACAGAGGTTATAGCTTTCTTCCATCCTTTTGTGGATTACCTTAATGATCAAGTCAACAGGAGTGTGGACGAAAGCTATATTACAGTGATCAAATCCACAAAAGGGTGGGCGAAAGCTACAACCTCTGTAAATTATTGTGGATCCATCTTCTTATATTATTTATATATATATATATATATATATATATATATATATATATATATATAAATATATATATATATATATATATATATATATATATATATATATATATATATATCTATATATATATCTATATATATATATATATATATATATATATATATATATATATATATATAATCTATATATATATATATATATATATATCTATATATATATATATATATATATATATATATATATCTATATCTATACATATATATATATATATATATATATATATATATATATATATATATATATATATATATATATATATATATCTCTATATCTATATCTATATCTATATCTATCTATATATATATATATATATATATATATATATATATTGTGTGTCTGTGTATTATTTAGGGCACTATGAAAATAAGTAGTTTTGTACATAGTTGTCCATAACAGTTAGCAAACTGTGCCACATTGAAGAAGGTTCTGAATGTCTCATTTGTAATTCCGAAATTTTATTTGCTCATTTTACCAGGGATATAGGGAAATAAGGGAAAAAATGAAAGTTAATAATTCCAAATACCATCAAAGTGTACAAAAAATGACTTGGTATCATTAAAATGGTATTAAAGTCCATGACAAAAAATTTCATATTTCCTCTGCATGTCCCATAGAAATTCCGTGGAGGCCATCTTCTATATTGCAAGTGTTTCTTTTTTATCGTTCAGGGCAGAGGCGAACTGGATAATCGGAATTTACACTTGCTGCATATTCCACCATTTCGAAGATGCCCAGTGCTCAGAAGTGTCACATGACTAGCAAGTAGTAATAGGACAGTGAAATATCTAAATTATTTTTTTAAATAATTACATTTAGACGGATTGGTGTCTCCAGATGTTGATGACTTATTATTTTTCTGGCCTCATGTTGAAAGTCAATGGAACCATGGGGTATCCACCTGCCAAATTTATTGTGGATCTGAAGAAAGTTGTTAGAAAATAGAGATTCCAATGATACGCGTAAGCTTAGACTTGTCGTTGACAAGCTCCGAGACATCTTCACCAATGGCCTTCATTTATGCTTGCAGAATTATGGTAATTACAGTAATATTAAAGTTACAAGAAATAGTGAATTTTAATAATCACAGTACGGAAGAAAGTTATAAACTTCACCATATAATTACTAACATAAATCCTCGCTTTGTCCTGTATTAGTCTTTTACGGGAACTTCATTTACGAGAGATGAACTGTGCTTTGATGCCATTCAGCCTTCTGTTCCGTCAACATTCCCGGAAAACACTCGGTGACAGCAATATTGTGACGCCATTCTACAGAAATAATTGAATCCAGAAAAAGAATCCAGTTCCCATATATTGACGAGAAAATTTCCTGCCTTGGGAAAAATTAGCACACTTTTCCAGGCTCAGTACACCAACACTTGCAGCGCTTCGTGTCACCGTATGCACGTGTGCCTTTGTGTATGAGAATGAAGATTTGGTAAGAGTACAGACTCATTTCGTTAGAATTATAATCTACATAAATGAGATGTTTCTAAAGGTAATCTTAAAACCTGAGAGCCCCGAACCGTAAGACAACAGCGGGCCAAACAAAAATGGAACGAGATTTTCAAGCTCCGTCTGTCCTGGGCAAAAGGCATTTTCAAGATGGCTACGTAGATTAGAACTCTTGGAGAAAGGGGAAACTTTGAGCGTAATTCCGGCCGAGGGACGTGAATATTGCTGTTGCCTTTGCTGATGTGAAATATGTATGCAGGAGACCATGAATTTAAATCATACCATTTATGAAACAGGGGACAAGAACAGCCAGCTAGGTAACATGAATTCTGCAAGGACCAAAAAGGCTTCCATCTTTGGTTTTATATTTTTTTTTCCCTTTTTCCATTTTTTTTATCAATAACAATTGATGATTCTAAACGAATAACGATTTCATTACAGTGATCTATATGCAAATCAGATGCAGTCATAAAATTTATAGCATCATTAGAATATTTCGACTGTTAGATGGTATCAACTACACACATACAAATGGGACATACTAATCGTGCAAGTTGTAAAGATCAATTTATATTTATATTATCTTTTAATTTTTGTAGTGGTTTATACGGGCATTAATTTTTTTCAAACTGTGCTTCAAAGAGAAGAAATATTGAAAAATACTTCGCTATATTATATGCTTTCAAGATATTAAATTATGGACAAGGGTAACTTTGTAAATAATTCTGAGAAAATTTTCTTGTGAGTTAAAAGTAAAAATTAAAAAAATAATAATTATTATTCTTTTCCCGTGTGTCCCCTTATTGAAAGAAGTAAAAACGGAAGACGCATGAAACTTCAATGATGATACTGTAAGAGATCGTTAGTTCAATTCAGGAAGTTAGAATAGTGAAACTCAATAAACGCTTCCGTTTAATACCTATTCCTTGAACAAAGGACGCTTAACGACTAGTAGTTCATCTACGATGGGAATTCTAATGAGATTCTCATCCTTTTACCTACAGGCTAAGTCAGCTCTAGATTTTCTTGGATTGGGGCGGGTATGATTTGAAATTTAGATTTCGATCATTTGGATGCGATTCAAATGAAGATTTTCATCAGAAGGATTAAGTCTGAAAGCTAATGCAGTTTAAAAATAAAGAAATTTAAAATGCATAGATAAAAACTTTTTATATAATTAAGTAACACAACGAAAACTGACATATGTAAATAAGTAAAAATTATTATTATTTGTATGTACAGCATTAAGAATACCAAATTCGTTACTTAGAGCAGTACAGTGGAGCAGTAAACAACAAAATCGAGGTATCTGTTTGCAGCTAAATGGTCCTCACTTGTATGAGAGAAATGGCTGTTCTTGATGAAAGTCAGTGAACAAATTTTAAATGTTCTTGGACGAGGTCGAGGTAGTTTATTCTTAATTGTCAAACCTGTTTGTTTACAGCTTTACACTGTATCTTACTAGCAATACCCTCCGCAAACGATTTTGAATTCTCTTCTGGCCTCTGTGTTTCTTGATTCTCATAACCTATCATCTTTCAAGAGATAGGTATTCTGCCTCCTTGGTTTGACCTCAATATTTTCTCATTACATCAACTTCATTTTCCAACATAATTATTAAATGGCATACTTTTGCTATGAATATTGATGCCCCATGTAAGTTCTAGCACCTTCTAGTGACATATTCTCCCGTTTTGCAGTTGTTACGAAACAGACTCCTAATATCATCTTGCACACTTGCAAGATTAGAACGTCAGTCTCTCCATCTGATATACGAGACTCGGTTCCATTAGACGACCGACGTCGTTTATGTTCGGCCTTGTCAATATTGTTGTCAACGCGTCCCCATCGTTATCTGCCTGACATACTGTAAGGTTGCTAGAGATTCTGTTCTAGACCCATCATCACAGTATATTAAATCCAAGGGCCCAATTGCTGACTGTCAGCCACATACTCCCACCTTGCTGCGCAGTTCCTTATTGGATATCTTGGGCTATGTGATGTATCGATATCGTTACATTTACTCATCCTAAGAGGAACTCATCCGCTCTTCCATACTCTATTGACGTCTTCATTCCATTCAGTGTCGCTGTATTCGATAAGCTAACGATTTACAGTGCAACGTGTTTCTTGAATTATGATTGCAAATGACTCTCCCGTAATTTTCTGAAAAGAGGCAACATTGTCAAATATTTTGAACTCGCATCTAACCATATATTGATAATATACAGACACTTTCTTATACATTTATCAGTTAGCAGGAGTAAAGTTCAGTGACAACAACCGTTTATTCAAAGGTAACAACCTAAATGTTTGAGTTTTCAGGGATAGCTTTAATTTTTATGAATCCGTGCGTCCGTATTAAGCTATCAGATTGTACGAAAAAACACATTAATTTTAATCTGAATTTATATTCGCACCTTCGTGTGATTCTTTGCCGTAACACGCTAACATTATCTTTACTCGAAAGCTAAGTATGAGAGGGCCGTCTTTTTGACGGACGCAAAAATCTCGTTGTAATTTTTGTGCACGTTGCTATATCAGATGAAGAAGGGTCTTTTCTGTTATGTCCATGTGAGGAAGCGTATGCAGAATAATAACCGACATTTATTCACGGCATTACTTTCGCACGCAAAATAAAAAAAGTTCGCAAAATTATAACTGTAGATAGTTGTAATCACAATGTTCAGGTTACAACTAGAAAAAGAAATCCAATTATTATCCGGAAAAAGGCAATGAAATTTTTTACTAAATAAAGCAAATGTTTACCAGTAAATTTCTCTCTAATCGTATCATAGAATTAAAACTCTCTCTCTCTCTCTCTCTCTCTCTCTCTCTCTCTCTCTCTCTCTCTCTCTCTCTCTCTCTCTCTCTCTCTCTCTGTACAGTATGTAGGCATGTGTCCGTGAAGGCGAGCACCTTAAGTAAAAATGACCGTAGTGTAAGACATTTGATGGATTATTTGAGGTTCTTTGTAAAATTTTGATAAGGATGCCTTTTATGTCAGTGGGTAGAACACACACACACACACACACACCCCTATGTATGCGTGTAAGTATGTATGTGTGTGTGTGTGTTTTCGAAAAGTTGCAATTCTAAAAGTTTTTCGAAAAGTTTCAGTTCTAAATGTTGTAATCTCAAGAAGCTCATATCGCCAAAAGTTGAACTGCGGAACGGCAAGTTTCCAAATGCTGAAAAATAGTGTCCAATTTAAAAATTGAACAAAAGGATTTGCACAAAACAGTATTTTTTTCTGTTTCTTTTTAAGCTTCAAAATACTTTTGCCATTAATGATAATCAAAATAATGTTTGATTTTTATTTACTTCGGGCTTTGTACAGGTATTATTTAGCAAAAACTTTACTTCAGTCACGATTTTGCGTCATACTTTTACCTGAATTTAATTTTGATTTATGTTATATTCTCCGATCATTGTTATGATGCAATCAAGAAAAAAAATACGAAAGTATATTGCTAACACACGAAGAGATAATATTTTAACTAAATCCAAAAAGAGTGATTCACACTAGGTAATTGACTAGACCTGTATAATAAAAAATACATTGATACCTTGTTGACTCAAACTGTGAATTACTTAGCTGTTACTAAGGTGTATGTGGTGTCTCGCCATCACGGCAGAGAAGCACATTGGCTAGCAATCTCGTCTTAAAGTTTGTTCAAAACGGGGACGTCAGTAACCTTTCAAGGTAAACATTCCAAGGGGGAAAGAAAGACTATATATATATATATATATATATATATATATATATATATATATATATATATATATATATATATATATATATATATATGGATCTATGTGTGTGTATGTTCCAGTAACTCTGAAAACCATTGAGCAATTTCAACCAAACTTGATATACATATGACTTACTATTTAGAAAAGAATATTGTGGGGATAAGACATCACTGGCACCAAAGCGGTGTGTGGGAAGAGGGTGTTATGTAAAAATAACCGAAAACGACAGACATTAGTGTTTAACCCATAGTTTTCGAGGTCGCTGAGATGAATAATCACAATCCTGATGCCCTTTAAGTACAAGTTCAGCCCCAATAGGAAGGGAGGGGGTGAGAAGGGGTGAAAAATAATATGTTAAAAATGACAGATATTAATGTATAATCCATAGTTTTTGAGGTCTCTAAGATAAATAGTAACACTCCTGATGCCCTTAAGTCCAAGTTCAGCCCTGATAGGAAAGAGGGGGGTGTTGAGAAGCGGTGAAATATAAAATGTCAAAAATGCTGGGCAATGTAATTGAAGCAACTATCTTAACAGGAAAGGGAGAGAGAGAGAGAGAGAGAGAGAGAGAGAGAGAGAGAGAGAGAGAGAGAGAGAGAGAGAGAAAAGAAGAACGGCTGTTAGGGAGGAGAAAAGAGAGAGAGAGAGAGATTAAATTTTCCCAGGCAGTGCCAGGTTGGTCAACTAGTATATCTATATATATATAAAATGGATTTATGTATGTGTGTGTGTATGTTCCAGCATAGCTCTGAAATGCACTGAGCAATTTCAACCAAACTTGGTATACATATGACTTACTATCTGGAAAAGAATACTGTCAGGGTAAGACATCACTAGCACCAAAGGGCACCCAATGGGGTTGGGGTGGGAAGTCTTCCCTGAAACGAGGCTGGTTCTGCCTGTAGACTTAGTAACTAAATAAACTCTACGCATTTACCATACCTCATTTCAGTATACATATGACTTACTATCTGGAATAGAATACTGTGGGTGTAAGACATCACTGGCACCAAAGGGGTTTGGGGTGGGAAGGGGCGACACGTAAAAATAACTGTAAATGACAGATATTAGTGTCTAATCCATAGTTTTTGAGGTCGCTGAAATGAATGGTGACACTTCCGGTCCCCTTTAAGTCCAAATTCAGCCCCGGTAGGAAGGTGGGGTGAGAAGGGGTGAAAAATAAGATGTCGAAAATGACAGATATTAGTGTCTAATCCATAGTTTTTGAGGTCACTTAGAGGAATAGTAACACTCCCGATTCCCTTTAAGTCTAAATTCAGCCCTGATAGGAAATGGGGCAGGTGAGAAGGGGTGAAATATAAAATGTCAAAAATGCTGGGCAATGTAATTGAAGCAACTATCTCAGCATGAGAGAGAGAGAGAGAGAGAGAGAGAGAGAGAGAGAGAGAGAGAGAGAGAGAGGGGTGCTAGGGAGGAGAGAGAGAGAGAGAGGGGGTGCTAGGGAGGAGAGAGAGAGAGAGAGAGGGAAGGAGTGATAGGGAAAGTGGAGAAAGAGGGAAAGAGTGAGGGGAGAGAGAGTTTTATATATATATATATATACCAGGTTGGTCAGTTATATATGTATATATATATATATATATATATATATATATATATATATATATATATATATATATATATATATATATATATATGTATATATATATATATATATACATTTTGTATATATATATATATATATATATATATATATATATATATATATATATATACATATATATATATATATATATATATATATATATATATATATATATATATATATATATATATATATATATATATATATATATATATATATATATATATATATATATATATATATATATATATATATATATATATATATATATATATATATATATATATATAATCACATCCTTCTCCTTAACCATAAACAAAATTGTCTTTAACTATACCAGGCTTGTAACCAACTGGATGTAAGCACTTACTCTCATCACCCAAGTGGGCTATCTAATTACTTTGTAAATAATACCAAAGAAACAACACACATGATCTCGTTTTAACCATCAGGTAAGGAATATAAAAAACAAGAAGGAAATGTCATCATATTTTGCTATGATTAAAAGTGGCTATATACAGGATGATGATTGGGCATCGGAGAAAAACCTGAAAGGTGAAATCAATTACGAGTGTGATCAACTATTTAAGTGATAGGTTATTAGAATGGGAGTCTTTGGCAGTGGTTAGATATAACATTAGATATTCCTTACATGAAATAACTTTCCTTCATGTGGCAGATTGATGAATAGAGCGTTTCCAGATATAATCAGGATGATGAAAAGACGAAAAACTGAAGATGTTAATCCGGAGTGTGGTTCTATAAACTAAACATCGATGATCCCGGATGATGACGATGAAGTAATGAAAGTCTGAAGTATCCATTTGGAGTATGCATGAATTACTTCAATTGTTCAGTTCCCAAAAATGACCTGATGCATACCTACAGGCAACCACCACCTCCTATATCGAGTACTAAGCTAGAGTTTCTAGCGATGACTACCCATCCTGTGAACCCCAGGGCGACTGTAGAATTACTCAGGCATAATGGGGGTGTTCTTCAGTATGCAGGCAGGAATTAGCTCCCTTACCTCGTGAGCTCAGTACTGATGGAAGGGCCAGATGTCGATGACTTATCTGCCGTAGACTTCTTACAATGACAGCTCATGAAAAGGAAATGTGCTTGTTAACCTTGGTCATTAACTATGCAAACAAACCCGTGCATATTTACGAAGATGCTCATCGCCAACAGCCTTAACAAGTTTCCAACACCCATTAAACAATTTCATTTCAAAATTTAGCAATTCCATGAGATCGCCCTTATATTTGGAAAATTTTTAGTTCTTAAAAATTTCCAAAATAGCTCCATTACCATTAATACACCAAAAAGTGCAGTAATATGAAACTAATATATGAAACTAATATAGGTAGAAGTAATAAAAAAATTTCTTCAATGAAAACAAATGTATATAATTAGCAAATGGGAATGATCATACAATACCAGAGGGGACCTAAGAATGAATTGAATTGAACGGAAACAGTAAGCAATCTATGAACGGTAAATAAGAAAATCATAGGATGAAAATGAAAAATCTTATTTATGAATATTTCTTGACAGTGAATCTGCAATTACGTTATCTTTACCCTTTATATGTTCCACTGTTAAATTAAACTCTTGTAAAATTAGGCTCCAGTTAGCTAGACGCCTATTCTTGCCACCAAACTTATTCAAATATTTTAGAGGATTATGGTCAGTCAACACCTTTAAAGGAATAATACCTGAAGTTGTGTATACTTCAAAACGCTTTAAAGCTAATACAAGGGCTAAAGTTTCCTTCTCCAGAGTGCTATACTTACTCTGACTCTCATCCAGTTACTTTGAGAAGTATGCAATGAGGAATAATTGATCGCCCTCTCCCTGAAGCAAAACAGTGGTATACTAGTATCACTTGCATCAGTCATCAGAACAAAACCTTTATGAAAACTTGGTGATCTAAGGATTGGGTATGAGCTAAAAACACCCTTTTAACATATTAAAAGCCTCCTCAAAGTCTTTGTCTCAAACTAATTTACTTTTACCCTTCAATACCTCAGTCAAGGGAAAAGTTATTTCTGAGCATTATGGAACAAACCACCTGTAGAATCCACACAAACCTGGAAATTGCCTGATGTTCCTCTTAGTCTTTGGTGTAGGAAAAGATAAAATAGTATCAATGTTAGATTTTTTTGGAAGTACCTTACCAGCTCTAACTTTGTATCCCATATAGGGAACTTGTGTATGGGCAAATTCAGACTTATTCAAATTAATGACCAGTCCTGCTTTCTGAACTGCATCAAACAAGTTCTTGATCCTTTGTAGGTGCTCTTCCCAGGTTGAACTATATATGACTATGTCATCCAGGTAAATGACACACACTGGCAAATTCCTTGTAATGGCCCACATCAAACAGTGAAATGTGGAAGCAGCATTGCGTAATCCAAAAGGCATTACTTTGAACTGGAATAATCCTTCTGGTGTAATAAAAGCAGATTTTTTTAGCATCTGAACTCAAAGGAATCTGCCAATAGCCTTTCATTAAATCAAGTTTAGTAATAAAATTAGCGTTGCTTATTTGGTCAATGCAATCATCAATTCTTGGCAAAGGGAAATTATCAGGTATTGTCACATTATTAAGACATCTGTAGTCACAACACAGTCTCCAACTTCCATCTGGCTTGGGAACCAGCACTACTGAAGAAGCCCACTCACTATCACTAATCTCAATAATATTCTCTTAACATATACTGTATTTCTTGTTTGAGAGCAGCAGTCTTCTCAGGATTTAACCTGTATGGGGACTGCCTGGAAGGCTTAACCCTAGGCACCAGCTCGATCTTATGTTCCATCAATGATGTCCTACTAGGTGTATCTTTAAACAACTGTGGATACCAGGAAATTAAATTAATTAACTCTGATGCTCTGCTTTGCTCAGGATGAACTTGTAAGGAAGGTATCAAGTGACATACTGACTGGGTGTTGTCTAGTTTATTGGTGGTTCCTTACTGAATCAATGTACAGAATCTTCGAAGTTGTTATTGGCTGGTTTGAGCTGCAAAGTAGTTTCTACATGCAGACAAGGCAAAACAGGGATTATGTTTCAGACATCTGTGCTTGTTGACAGACAAACAGATGCCGATTGTGAGAGACATAATAAACATACAATGATGAAACATATATCAATGGAAAGGCCAGGAAATTCCACCTAGGACATTTGCATGAGATTTGAGACAGATTAATGAATACAATGCAGTAGCATAATATATGTGAAATGGCGAGACATTTGGCGTCCTCACAAACAGAAACATACATACAGTTTGATACAGAAGATGCGGTGGAACATTATGAGTACATAATTGGAATGCTTGCATGGCAATGCAAGTAGTGGTGATTGTACATGAATCGAGACAACAATGGTTAGAGAGAAACAGACAGAAATATTGTATGGTAGAAGTTGCATTCCTTCGAGCGGTCCCCTCCAGCTGACGCACGGGAGGGAGAGAGAAAGTGGGATGCTTTGTCTTGTTTTTGTCCATTGGATGATTCACACACAAGTGCGCCCGCAAGACCGCCAATGCGGTCCCTTACAATACTCCCCAAACAAGGCCCCGATGCGGAAATCGTCTTGCTGACAATTGGAATGGGAGTGAAGGGCTTGGGCTTTGGGCGGGCAGGAGGCTGAAGGGTGGCGCCGGCCAGCAGGAACTCGAGGAGGACAGCAGCGGGTTGAAGGATGACGTCGGCTGAACCTTCATTGGTCAGGTCATCTGGTACGAGTTCGGGGGTGGTGGCAGGCTGCCTGGAGGAGGCGTCCAGGGTTCCTGTGGTGGGGTGGGTCATCTTAGAGGGTCGGACAGCTACTGAAAGCTTGGGAATGGCGGGAAGGTGAGTCAGGGAGGCGGCGAAGGGTTCGTTGGTGTGTGGGTCGTCATTGTGGGTCGGACGTCTGCCATTAGCTCCTTTGGGTCACTCCGGGGTCACCAGTGTAAGGAAGGTATCGAGTGACATACTGGCTGGATGTTGTCTAGTTTATTGGTGGTTCCTTACTGAATCAATGTACAGAATCTTCGAAGATGTTATTGGCTGGTGCGAGCTGCAAATTAGTTTCTACATACAGACAAGGCAAAACAGGCTTTATGTTTCATCTGTGCTTGCACAGATGGCGATTATGGGAGACACAATAAACGCATATATCAATGGAAAGGCCAGGAAATTCCATATATGGACATTTGCATGAGATTCGAGACAGATTAATGAAAACAATGCAGTAGTATAATATATGTGAAATGGCGAGACGTTTGGCGTCTTCACGAACAGAAACATACATACAGTTTGATACAGAAGATTCAGTGGATCATTATGAGTACATGATTGGAATGCTTGCATGGCAATGCAAGTAGTGGTGATTGTGCATGAATTGAGACAACAATGGTTAGAGAGAAACAGACAGAAATATTGTATGGTAGAAGATGCGTTCCTTCGAGTAACCCCCTCCAGCTGACGCACGGGAGGGAGAGAGAGAAAGCGGGATGCTTTGTCTTGTTTTTGTCCGTTGGATGATTCACACACAAGTGCGCCTGTAAGACCGCCAATGCAGTCCCTTACAAACTAACTGATCCCTCATTTTTGATAAGAAACCTGAATTAACACATGGCCATTCATGAGATTAATTAGAAAACTCTCTACTTTTTTCATGAACTAACTTAACTAAATTACACGTCTGCATTCTTGAAAGGTATGGCTTTATTAAGTTCACATGGAAGACCTGGTTTTTGTCCTACAGCCAGGTAATTCAACCTCATAACTCAAGTCACCTATTTTCTTAACAATTAACCCTGGTCCTGTATATTTAGCCTAGAAGGAACCGGGAACAGGTATTAACACAAGAACAGAGTCACCAACTTCAGTTTTTCTTGCTTTAGACCTCTTATCAAATCTTACTTCCATGTCAGACTGTGACTTCTTAAGGTTATCCCCCTGCCCACTTGTTAATGCAAGGGCTCTAAATTCAGTTATATGTTGAAGTGTATTCTTATTCCCTGATGCACCTTCCCAGTGATCTCTAATTGCATCCATGGGTCCCTGCACCTGATGACCAAAAATAATTTCAAAAATCGTGTAGACCTTAGAGCAAATAGTTCTAAAGGAATATCTGAATCAGGCTTATTTACATGATTGATACAATAATATTTATTTAAGGCATTCTTAAATGTACTATGCCATCTTTCAAGAGGACCCCGTGGCTCTCCGGATGATAAAGTGAAGAGAAAACGTGCTGGATTCCCCAGTCTTTCATCTTCTTATCACACTGTTTACTAGAAAAATTTGTTCCCCTATCAGACTGTATTATCCTAGGCAAGCCATAACAAGAGAAGAAATCTCTTAACTTTTTCTAAAACTTTAGTGTCATCTATTTTCTGTAAGGCATAAGCTTCCAGAAACCTTCTAGTCCTATCCATAACCGTTAAAATGTACTCCATTCCAGTGGATGTTTTGGGCAATGGACCTACTATATCAATCAAAATTTCAGAAAAGGGCTCTGAAGCAGCAGGGGTGGGACTGAGTGGAGCTTTTGAAATTAACTTGTTTGATTTTCCTATTGCTTGGCAAACATGAAAAATTTTACTGTGACGAACATCATCCTTCTTTACTGATGGCAAAAAAAAAATGTTTATGAATGTTATAAAGAGTTTTATGTATGCCTAGATGACCGCCCCAAGTACCTTCATGAGCTTCTTTCATAATCAGTTTTCCATACCTCTGAGGCACTATTAATTGCTTCTTTATTCCTAGAGGGTCATCGGCCAGCTTACTCCATACAAAGCCCCTCTATCAACAATGAACAATGGTTTTGATAGGTCCGTACCTTTCAAATCTCCCTCCAGTTCAACTACCTCACTGATACAAGACCTTAGGGTGGTGTCCTTACGTTGCAAGTCTTTTAAATCCTCAAATGAACAAAGAACTTCCTTCTCGTTCTTCTGTTTAACTTCCTGTACTTTTAATTCTGGCAAGTGTCCAAATCGAATGTGTCCCCATGTAAATCAAAACTACTCTATTTCTGTTCTGCTCCAGTCATTACTGAAACCAGAAAACCAAGAACTTGAATGCTATCTGTGGGTATACCCGAACATTTCACACTATTAACATACATTTCCTTACCTGCTATATCATTACCTATTATAAGCTGTACACCTTTTACAGGCAAGGCTTCAACAACTGCATATTTAAGCAATCCTTTATATTGATCAGAAACCAGATACACTTCCTCAACGGAACAGGAAACTACAGTAGACGAAAACCCTCCAAGTAAAACAAAATCAGTTTCCTGGCCGATAAAGTTCTCAGGTAAACTAGACCTGAAAACAAAGGATTGAATAGCTCCTGTATCTCTAAGCATTATGACAGTCTGCCCCGAATCACTATTACAAGCTTTAATTCTACCTTCCAACACAAACTCCCCATAATCTATCAATTTCTTTTTAATGTCAGGTGTACTAACAGACTTGACTTCATGCTTAAAAAGTGACAACTTGTTATTTGGACAATTTGACTATATGCCCAACCTTTATCCATAACAAATAGTCTGCTTTCCATGAGGTTTAATAACAGATTCATTTCCCCAGTTGACCTCCATACTATCACTGCAGCCTGTTATCATAAGTCCTTAGGGTTTATTTTTCAAATTTCCACTATAAAAATTCTTAAAAACTGGTGAAGGCCTCCAGATTCTACCCCTCTGAGACAAATTATGTGCTAGTAAAAATCTGTCTGCAGCCTGAGCAGCTTCTTCTGCTAACACTATATCAAACGCCTCTAAATGAGCCCTAATGCTTAGTAGCAAATTATTCTTAAAATCTTGAAGAACTACAGCATTCTTTAAATATCCAATTGTCTGAATTTTTTATGCTCGTAACCATCATCAAACTTTAAACTCTTGCTTCTTACGCACTCATCAAACGTATCTTTATCTGGCTTTCGTAATTTCAAAACCTTAAACAATAAGCTTCAGGAATCAATTCATAAGCTGCAGGCACAGCAGAGTTGACATTATAATCAGTGGAATCTACATCACTCAAAGAAGGCTATGCCAGCTGTGCACATCCCTCGAAAACCGACTGAACCAGCACTGCCCTTGATTCTTTAGCCCAATCTGCCTGGGTAGCTACCTTCTCAAATGCTTTAAAGAATTTCCCTACGTCCTCTTCATCAAAATGAGGAATTAACTTAGTTGTCCAAGTTCCCCATGTATGCTGTTCAACAATTCTATTGCTTGATCCATCTCTTATTTTATTTAATTTTTGCTACCTCAATTTGCAATGCTAACTTTTCTTTCTCTTCTTTTACTCTCTCTCTCTCTCTCTCTCTCTCTCTCTCTCTCTCTCTCTCTCTCTCTCTCTCTCTCTCTCTCTCTCTCTCTCTCTTTAGCACACTTATCTCTTTCATTAGCTTGCTGTTCTTTAACAAAATCCATTAAATCTGCACCCTCATATCCTAATTCCTTTCCTAACTCCACTAATCTCTCAAGGGACGACATTGTTAGAATAGTAAATTAACCAAAACATTAACAGGACAATCATTGATCCCGTCAAAATTAATTACCACTAAAAAGACTTCACTAATGCATAACAATTCACAAACACCAATGGCTATATCATATATTCACAACTCTTCTAACAACCACACCCTTTATCCAGGAAAGTTAAGAACAACTGAGCTACCAGTGCAAACAATCCACCAACCAACTCCTTCATTGAAAGTTAATGGGATCCTGTCACGGTCGCCAAAAATGTCATGTCCTTCTTAAACCATAACCAAGGGTCGTTTTTAACGATACCAGGCTCATAATCAGCAGAACATAAACACTCTCATCACCCAAGGGGGCTATCTAATTACCTTGTAAATAATACCAAAGAACAAGACAAATGATCCTGTTTTAACTTTCAGGTAAGGAGTACAAAGAGACAAGAAGGAAATGTCATCTTATTTTACTATGATTAGAAGTGGCTGTATATAGGATGACGAGTGGACATCGTAGAAGCTGAAAGGTGAAATCAGTTATGACTGTGATCAACTATTAAGTGAAAGGTTATTAGAATGAGAATCTTTGACATTGGTTAAAAATAGTATTAAATATTCCTTACATGAAATAAGTTTTCTTTGTGTAGCAGATTGATGAATACAGCATTTCCAGATATGATCAGGATAATGAAAAGATGAAAAGATGTTAATCCAAAATGTTCTATAAACCAAACGTCAATGATCCCGGATGATGACGATGAAGTAATGAAAGTCTGAAGTATCCATTCAATTCTTTGGTTCTCAAAAATGACCTGATGCCATACTGACAGGCAACCACCACCTCCTATATCGAGTACTAAGCTGGAGTTTCTAGCAATGACTACCTATCCCCTGAACCCCAAGGCGACTGTAGAATTACTCAGGCATTATGGAGGTGTTCTTCAGTACGCAGGCAGGAATTAGCTCCCCTTCCTCATGAGCTCATTAGCAATGGAAGGGCTAGATGTCAACAACTTATCTGCCTTAGATAGACTTCTTACGATGACAGCTCATGAAAAAAAGTGCTCATTAGCCATTGTCATTAACTATGCAAACAAGCCCATGCATATTTACGAAGACGCTCATCACCAACAATCTTAACAGGTTTCCAACACCCATTAGACAATTTCATTTCAAAATTTAGCAATTCCATAAGTATATATATATATATATATATATATATATATATATATATATATATATATATATATATATATATATATATATATATATATATATATATATATATATATATATATATATATATATATCATTCATATATATATATATATATATATATATATATATATATATATATATATATATATATATATATATATATATATATATATATATATATATATATATATGTAAACAAACATTAACGCTCTTGTTGCAATAAAAAAATTTCCATATTTTTATGGATATAATTTGCAACAACAGTGTTTTCGATAACAATATTTCTGACACCGTCAAAACTATGTTAGTAGTTATTTCAGTCTAGAGATAGCAGGTCAGCCAAGGGGCGAGTGAAAACAGAGCCTTCCCGACCTTTCACTATTTGACACCCACGAAGTCAAGCGTCACATTTGCAAAATTTGGAGTAGAAATTTTCCACCACAGATCTTAAAAGCCTGGCCCAGCAATGGTTTTAGTTTGATTAACTTCTTTGGTAACCGTGACATTAAATGTATATTGTATGACTTTTGCTTACTTTTTCGCTGCGGAGTAATGGATGCGAATCTGATGAAGTCATTGAAGCATTGGGTGGGTGAGGACTGTACTAACCCTCGGGCATCGGTAGATGCCGGGTAATAACAAAGGACAAATCTCGGGGAGTCTGTTGAGCCTTACCTGTCCCTTGCCAATAAATGGTTTCGATGTATTTTTTTAATAAAAAAAAAGGCTCGGAAAAAACCCGCCTTTGGAAAAAAGAAATACATGGAAGTAGACGAGTGTCAGCGGGCAAAAGAGACATTTGGCCTAATTTTTTCATACATCCGCGTTCGTCTTATCAAATCAATTTAAGATTTTAAAACATTTATGCAGAATGACGTTATCCACCAATTTTATGACCAACTGCAATTATCTGATGAGACGATGATTGCCTTCCTTGTAGCCTCTTCCTAGTACACTTCTTCCTTCTCTCATCGCTAATTACTTTTTTCTTCCTTTGCTTCATTCTCCTAGCTGCGTCCATGTTTCCTTCTTTTCAGAAAAGCTATTCACGTTTATTCAGTAAATAAGTTTTAAACTATTCATTTTCATAAATGTCTCGTCCAGAACTATCAAGTCTTTCTAACAAAGCTCCAGTAGTTCTGTAGTTTCTACTTTTGATATCGTACGGTATGTGTTTTATTTGTTCAGAATTTTTGGTTTGTATGTAGCGGATCACGCGCGAGAAAAGGTTCTCTCTAGAGGTAATCTGACCTGAGGAATGTCGTCTTGATTTTATATTTGACAAAAGTGGCGCCCCTGTCGGTTGAGTTTGGAATTACTGTGGTTTGTTTGTTTTGTTTTGTTTTGTTTGGTTGTTATAAGTCTATATGTAACAGCCTTTGAAAAAAAAGTATCATTGATAAGTCATTTGCTCAGTGAAACGGCATAGTGGATTCAGATGACTGTACAGTATATTATTGTTTCTTACCTGCGCGAATTCATTTATACTCGTAACACATTTTCAAAGAGAAGAGAATATCATAAAACGTTTTCTACAAGTCAAAATGTTAATTCGTTAGGATTTCTAGTTTATATGAGCGGTGCAAGAGGAACTTGACTAGAATTTGTCTTTCCGATTTCATATAAGTTATTAAAACAGAAAGGAATTCGAATGAATCCTTTGAGAATGTAAAGCCTTGGCTGGATACAATTCTGTATCGTACAAAGAATGTTCTCAGAAACGCTCATTTTATGCTCATGTATGAGATTGTAAATATATACAGAAGAAGATGGCCGGTATACATTTGGCTATTCAGGTGAGCTTAATTGTATTATTATGGGGTATTTTCTTCGCTGTAGTAATAACTTGAAAATGTTTCCCTTGATGATAATAACCAAAAACTTTACATACAGTTTTTTATAGGTCTTACTTTTTTTCATTTTTATCCAAGTAAAATCTCTTTTCCTTATAGTAAACTATTTAATAAACATAAAGGAACCCTTTACAACACTCCTTCCTATTATACAGATGCCTTTTGTGGCATGTTTTTCTGTCTCCTCAATTCATCGGGTTATGTTTTCCTCAAGTGAAGAAAAGGAAATGTAATATAGGGCGGATTCCCTCCGGCCTCTTGGCTTCCCTCAGCACGGTTTTGTATTTTCCAATATTGGCGTGTTGTATTAATTTGGATAAGTAATTACTTTGTATTTTAACTTTTTTGTCCGTATTTCATGAAAGTTTCCTCTTATTTATTCAGCTGCTACTTTCTATCTTAATTTTTTCCACGGTAATTTGTTTTGCTTTATGTAATAAGCTTTTGTCATATGAATTTGGTAATGGATTGCTTTTCCTTACTTTTTCTTATCCAGAGATTTTAGTTTACTATATGATAGTTTAAATGTGTGTAAGAGTTAGCCAGTGAACTATGAAAATGTTTATATATGAATAATTTTAACTTTGAAAAATATAATCACCATCACGATAATTAAGTATGCATGAAAAGCCAATTGGTGAAAATATATTCTTTCTGCGGAAAAAAGAAGTTAATTTTTAAAGCTGGTACATAATTAGCTTTGGTATAAAAATTTTGAAGATATTTGTTTACAAGTAAATAGGTTAATCTTTGGGAGGTAGCGTAATGTCAGCGGTAATTTCCATGGCGGCAGAAGCTAGACACTTTCTTATATTAGACATATATATATACTGTATGTATATAGACTTATCTATATACCTATATATATATATATATATATATATATATATATATATATATATATATATATATATATATATATATATATATATATATATTATATATATATATATATATATATATATATATATATATATATATATATATATATATTCTTCTTCTTTTTTTAACGTGCTTTTTCCCATTTTTGTTTGGGGTAAGCACGATGCCTTCTTTTGAAGGACTTTTGATTTGGCTTTGGGGTAGACCGTAGTCTCGATCGGCTGCCCTGCTTGACATCGCTTAGACCCCGGTAGCGTATGGTACATGTTTCATACCAGACCCAACGCCCTTTCTTCCCAGCAGTGAGAAATTGTTGCGCGGGTAGGTCGAGAGTTCGAGACGTGTGAGATGTTTGTTATGTTTTTAGAAGATGTTGGAGTGGCTTTGTTTTGTGTGTGTATCTAGTCTGTAACACCCATTTGCTTTTTAAGCAAACCTATCCGTTGATTACATACATAATCCCGGGGTGTCTATACACGGATAGCAAAGTGTCCGCCTCTCTGATCAGTCGGCTGCGAATTTGAACCCGCGCCACAGACCTCTACGAAGTCCGAAGCTGCTGCTGTAACCGACTGTGCTATCGAGGCTCTTATATATATATACACACACACACATATCAGTGGAAATTTCCGTGACAGCTACGAAGCTGGACACGTGTGTGCACACACACACATACATGTATATATATATATATATATATATATATATATATATATATATATATATATATATATATATATATATTTATATATATATATATCTATATATATATATATATATATATTATATATCTATGGGTGTGTGTATGTGTCGCAGAAACCGTCACATTTTTATATTCACATACATTAAGCTATAAATGTCGTTTAATAGCCTATTCACTAAACCTCGGGAATAACACCGAAGGGAATTATGTGTGATAAGCAGTTTGCCACCAGGGAGGCTTGAACTCCCAACATTGGGAACCGACGACAATTGTGTCGGAAAAATCCCTAACAATGTTTTTCCAGAAGTTGGGTAAACTTGATATTAAACGACATTTTGTAGCTTAATGTTTGTCAATATGAAAAATGTCGTCACTGTGTATTTGACAAAAATACTGCTAGGTAACCAAATGGTTCTTAGCCACGTAAAATGAATCGAATCCTTCGGGCCAGCCCTAGAGAGCTGTATCAGCTCAGTGGTCTGGTTAAACTAAGGATACTTACTTTAGCTGCATGCCACATACGGGCCAATCAGCTATCATGGTGGAGGAATGTTGATATCGATTTTAAGCACAAGTAAAAAATGCGCAGAAGTTTCTTGGGCGCAATCAAGTTTTCTGTACAGTGTAATGCTGTATGAAACTCTCGATGTACTGCAGTATGAAACTATCAGCCACGACCGGGCAGCTCTCTGTTGCTCCCCAGATGCGGTCAAGTGAAGATGCGTCGGCGGCTGGCATCTCTAGTGGTGCCAGATGCACGATCCATGGCTAACCTTAACTTTAAACAAAATAAATTCTGCTGAGGCTAGAGGGCTGCAATTTGGTGTGTTTGATAATTAGAGGGTGGAAGATCAACATACTAATTTGCAGCCCTCTAGAAGATCTGAGGGCAGACAGAAAAAGTGCAGAACGGACAGACAAAGCCATCTCAGTAGTTTTCTTTTATAGAAAACTAAAATCCTGAATTCGAAGGGCATATGTAAGCTGAGTCGGTGTCAGCTTATACCTCTCTTGACAGCTTAATCATAATTTTCCACTGTTGAAAGTTCGATTTTCCTTGGTGGTAATTTGTTTATCAGTTATATTTATCCTTTGGTGTTATTCCCGAGGTTGAGTGAATTGGATATTAACAACATTTGTAGCGTTATGTTTATATACTTATATTGCTAGGAGTATCCCTACTTCTCAGCCCTCCTTGCTTCCTATTAGGACACACACAAAGCCAGAAAAACACATCTTAAGACGTTCCCTGTTAATTAAAATTTGACAATAGATTTGTCAGGGTCCAAGTTCTCTCACTTGTTAAGCCTCTCCAAAACGCTTATCTTAATCTGTTTTATGATTCTGCTGGCTGAAGTCTTCTCCTTTAGGCACACCTACCTCCCCGGGTGGCCGCGTAAATTCCCTGCAGCAGGAAACTCGTGGGAATCACGCTTGGAGTGAAACACCTGGAATCCTTAGGGTGACAAACAGTGGCAAGAAACAGAGGTCATATAAGGCCGAACCAAGGTCAACAAGAACAGAAGCAGACAGACCACTGACCCAGTGACACATCGCTGTGTGATATCTTGTCACTAAGCAACTGCTCACCTCTCTCTGTCTGGCCGACAACCTACCATCCTTAAAGTGCCATGTGTAGAAGTCCCACTCATCCGAGAATTCATTGACGCAGCAACCACAGATCTTCTCGTAAAGAATTAAGGTACTGTGTGGTGAGGAAGTGTTCACTTAGTTATCTTATACTCTTATCCCTGCCATAGGCAAGCATAGCGGAAATTATATTCGAATAGAATTCTTTCAGATTTCTCCTGTGATGGTTATTTCTACATTTTGGGTTAGTGCACAGTAAGGTTTCTGCCGGTTGAACTACTGACCGCAGCCTGGTTTCCGTGGTTTCCTTTAAGGATCCGGTTTACTTCTGGTTTTTAAAATTCCAGTTAATAGCAGGTGGGCAATCAGTTAGGGGGATTCACAGGGCAATCAGTTAGGGGGGTTCACAGGTGGGAGGGATGGGGTACTGAATTACACCTGTAAGGGGATGTGGTATCTTGCAGGTCACAATAGAATCATTAAGTTGTGGGGACGTGATGCAGTGGTCCAGCCAGGAGGTTGTAATTGTGCCCATTCTATTTTGTACATAGGTATAGGAGGGAGGAAGGATGGAGCATTACATCGCTTATTTGGAGGGTGTGATTTTGACGGAAATGAGTTAGTTCGTTTTAAAATTGTTTTGTGGAGTGAGAATTAAGGTCCCCAATTATACAAATATGATCAGCAGTAGAATCATGAATTATATTGTGTAACTTACCTAGGATCATGCAGTAGTTGATCAAAATTATTGATCTTTTCCCAGGGCATATAAACATTAATTATTAAGATCTTAGTGTCCCCTACTGTCACTTGAAGCTCCAGCAATCTGTCACTCCTGTAGGTCATCACATTCACCATATTGTCTAACGATTTGTGCTACAGAAGAAAGACCCCCTTTCGGGCGACTGGTTCAGTGTGATCTGTAACTTGCATTGATGAGGTCTTGAAAGCTCTGAAGTCTTCATGCACTGAATCGCAGATGGCAAGGTCATGAGGCCAGAGGAGCGTTTCTTGTAATGTAATGATGCCTTTGAAGTTTCTGCAGAACATGTTTAGGGAAGGAATGTTCTGCTTGAAGCCAAAAATATTCCAAGAGATATCTATAGAAAATTTAGTATGGAAGAGCTAGAATTTGCTCTGTTGAACAGCAATAAATCTGCCCCTGGAGGTGACAATATTTGTTTTGAAATGATATGCCATTTAGCACCTTTGGCAAAGACATACTTGTTAGAGTTTTATAACCACTTATGGCTTAGAAATTTATTTCCTGATGAATGGCGTAAAGCTATAATTATTCCAATCCCCAAACCTGGAAAAGATCCCAGTAATGTAAGCAATTACAGACCAATTTCTTTAACAAGTTGTTTGTGCAAATTGCTAGAGAAAATGGTAAATGCTCGACTAACATGGCACATACGAGAAAATAAAATTTTAACTCCCACTCAGTTCGGGTCACAGTGTAACAGATCTACATTAGATTCTCTCTGTAACTTAGAAGACCATATACGCCGAGGTTTTGAACGAAAACAAATTACTGTAGCTGTCTTTTTTGACATTGAAAAAGCATACGACACTACATGGAGGTATGCTATATTAAAAACTTTACAAAACAACAACATATGTGGACATTTACCTAGGTTTATACAAAAACTTTTGACAAATCGCAGTTTTCAGGTGAGAATTGATGATGTTCTGTCTAGAACATTTCCTCTAGAAAATGGTGTTCCACAGGAAGCGTCCTTAGTGGCACACTGTTTACGTTAGCAATTAATGATATCAGTAAAAATCTACCTACTGGTATTAAAAGTAACCTGTATATGGATGATTTTGCCATATATTATTCAGCCTCTCGAATAAAACATGCAGAACGAATCATTAATAAAAGCATAGTAAAAATAGATGAATGGGCTTTATCTGTAGGCTTTAAATTTTCCATAGATAAAACCCAAGCAATCATGTTTTATAAAAAAAAAAATGGAAAAAAGGAGAAGAAATAGACTTAAAAATCAGAAATCATAGTATACCAATTGGCCAAACAGCAAAATTTTTAGGATTAGTATTTGATACTCACCTGAACTGGAAAGCCCACATAACATACATGAAATCAAAATGTAAAAGAGCATTAAACCTAATTAAAAAACTGTCGAACACTACTTGGGGAGCCGATAGACATACCCTTACTTTATTGTATAAGGCAACAGTGCTGTCTATTGTTGATTATGGAAGGAAATATATGGCTCGGCATCAGACGCAAGCCTGAAAACGGTAGACCCAATTCATAATGAGGGTCTTAGAATATGTTCAGGAGCTTTTCGATCATCACCAACATCTTCTTTACAAGTTGAATGTGGTGAACTACCTCTGTCTCTCCATAGAGAGCTAGTAACGATGAAGAGTGCTCTGAGAGTTCAGACAAGTGATTCTCCAACCAAAAATTATTTGGATTAAGAGATGTGTTTATAAACAATCATCCACCTTCTTTCCCAATTAGGGCTAGAAGATTGTTTGAGTCGCTAAATATGTATATACAATTACCTGTAATGTTAAAATTGCCTCCTCCTTGGACAATGAATAAAGTGAGAATTTGTACACACTTGAAATATTTATCAAAAATCATTCATATACTCCAGAATACCAAAGACAACATGCAGTAGAGCATATAATCCGAAAAAGGTCCACATTACGCAATATACACTGACGGATCTAAATCACAATACGGAGTGGGATATGCTGCAGTATCCCAAAACAAAACGTATCAGTTCTCTCTCCCAGACAAAGCCTCTGTATTTACAGCTGAGTTATGTGCAATAGTATCGGCCATAAAAATAATTAGAGAAGTCTCATATAATAATTTTGTAATTTATAGCGACTCCAGAAGTGCTATAGAAGCTATTCAAAGCTATAATCCCAAAAATAATATTGTACAGCATATAAAGTTCTCACTCCATAAATTGTATAATAAGGGAAAAAATATTGAAATATGTTGGATCCCTGCCCATGTAGGGATTAAGGGAAATGAAGAGGCTGATAAAGCAGCTAAAGAAGCGGTCCACATGACAAGAACAAATGTAGACATCCCTATCAGTGACTATACAAAATATATAAAAACAGTCATTGTAAAAAAATGGCAAAATATATGGAACGAAGAACCTGAAAATAATAAATTAAAACATAAAATCCAGTGTTGGAAAATGGAATTCGTCATATCAAAGAGAGAGACAAGCACAAGTGATTCTGACACGTCTTCGAATAGGCCATACTCGTTTGACACATGGACACTTAATGAACAGTCCATGTGGCCTCTTCCCAAATGCCCAGATTGCAATGTGCTGATAACAGTTAAGCATATACTGTGTGAATGTCCAAAATATAACCTGCAGCGATTATCAAATTTTGGAAATAGACCGATAGAAGAAATTTTGTCAGAATCTTCAACGTTCTCAATAGCACCCATTTTAATGTTCATGAGAAGCTGCAAATTAATTGGAAAAATATAAGAAAAAACAATCAATCAGTATAATGAATTTTAAAACAAGTAAATTTTATGATTTTACTTAATTTATTTTAAATTTTAATATACCTTTTTAGTGAGTATGTATGGAAGCATGAGTTTAAATGTATTTATTGTGTGAGTGTGTTCCAGTATGAAAGTGTATGCCTTTTTTACAGCTTTTAATTTTATTTTCATTTTCGTTTATCATCATTGACAAGTGACCTATTAGGTCCCAGTGCTAGGCTTCTAGCCCTGACTTGTCATTCCATCCTAATCCTTCAGGCCAGCCCTATGAGAGCTGATGGCCTGCTCAGTGGTCTGGTTAAACTATTTTAATAATAATAATCCAAGAGATATCTAATGTATCGATGGCAACTCAGGAAGATAGGAAATGAATGAGTTGATCATTTGGGTGGATGGGGGGTTGGCCAGCGGGGGTGGGCAGTCACTCACCATGGGAAGTTGGCTGGCACTTGTGGTAGAAGGCCTAAACCCCTGCTTGGTGTGTCAGTAAATTTCCTGTGGGGGTAGTTGGTCCCTGGTTAGGTTATATCTTGAGACTTTTATATTGTTAAAAAGTAGTAAACATTCATATGAAAGAAAGTACGCTTCAACTCTGTTGGTGTATAACTAACAGACAAAACATATTTGATGCCCAAACTCCAATGTGGGTCATAACTTACTTAAAGTTCCACAGCTATTGTAGGTAGTGTTCCTTCCCGTCTGACCCTCCCGCAGAATCAAAGTTACATTAAAGTTAATTCGACTTCTGCTGGATAATCTGACATTGTGGCACTGCAACAAAATGTAGTTGCTGACTCTGTTGAGTGGGTTGAGTTGCACTCACTCTCACTTGAGGTGCAGGCTCGATAGGCAAACACAGAAATTCCTGATAGTAATACTTTATGGAATATGCACAACTATGATGTCTTGCAACAGTGGTAAAAGTCATAGTTGCTGTTGTTGCAGAAAGTAACCATCACCCCGATCAATTTTGTGCAAAATATTTAAGACTTCTGTTCAGATCCAGACAGAAGCGGTATTCAATAATGGTATTACAAAAGACCTGAAGCATGAAGCATTCATGCCACCGTTTCTATAGATGTACATGCCGAAAGCCAAGCCAGTAAGACGTACCTTATAGAATCTAAAATCATGTTTTGTAATTTTGGTGAAAGAGCGGAAACGTGCAGTCATAAGTGACATCTGGTATTCTCAAATGTTTAGACCCAGAGCTTAGTGTTACCTGTGCAAACCAAATCATTAAAATGGACCATGGTACGAGATCGGCTAACTTAGTCTCACTAAAGTTCAGCCCTATTCACGTTTCCCAGAATCACTTACTGATCCTCTCTAGACCTCTTTCAAGGCCAGAGTAGTTCCTTCTGTCATCATGTGCAGTAGCGGGAAAATTCAGTTGAACTCCAGATTTTGTCTGTTTCTGAGCTGCCAAAAAGTGTGCTTTACATTTCAGCAATATTGTTACCATTAGAACAACGAGGTGGATAGAGAGGATATTGATTCTTGTTATGCGTTAGATAGAGCTGGGCTTGTGCCTGCATGGGTCCTTGTTCCTGGAGTTGACTATAAAATAATATAAACATGTGAAAGTGAGAAGAGGATGTTGCCAAGCTGCTTAAGGGTCATGGGGAAATGCTGACCAGCTAAGAGTGTTTGAGCTTATAAGCCTAATAAAGGACGAGAGAGGAATAAAACTCAAAAGCAGTAAAATTTGTAGCAAGGTCTCTTCTTTAGACCTTGCTATATGGTGCCGTCCTAAGTAGAACCACAGGCAAAAAAGTGATGAAATCACAAAAGGGGTAGTAAAGACCAGCCACAAGAGACAAATATGGATGTCCAGGGATACAAAGAAGGGGTAGGGCTTTACTCTGCAATCTGATAAATTGTGATGAAAGTGAAAAGTAGAAATATTAGTCTTTTCCCAATCAGTATAGAAATCAAGTGCCATTATAATAGGCACAATGCTAACCATACCTGAAGAGGTAGACAGTGGCACATCTTCAAGCAATACAATTTGAAGACATTTAGCAAATGTATCCACTCAGAAGTGCGCGATCATAGAAATGCAACTCTTCTGTGTGGGTAACAATTTTTTTTTCCTTTTTGTCGTCGAGAATAATAAAGTGAACTCATCCCGATTGTTGTTGTTGCTGTTGCAGAGACTCGAGTAATGTTAAACAAAAAGTCGGGCCGGGTCAGTGTTGGGTGGTACTGGAATCAGGCGCTCTTTTGTAATTTTCACATCATCAGTGGATAATTCATCAGTGGATAATTTTCACATCATCATTGGTGGTTCATCCAAACCGAAGTCTATTCAAAATGCGTATTATAATGGCAATCGCTTTCTATACTGGTTGAGAAAAGACTCCTACTTCTACTTTTTGCTTTCATCATAATTTATCAGGTTGCGGAGTAGAGCCCTACGCCCTTCCTCTTCCCTTGTTTCCCCTGACCTCGATATTTGTCTCTTGTGGCTGGGCTTTACTATCCCTTTCGTGATTTCATAACTTTTTTTTCCTGTGACTTCAGTCCCATTTTGCAATGGCAACGCTCTAGATCGAGAAACGTGGTAACAAAGGAATGGGGTTGTTTAGGTTTTAGATATAGTTCTCTTAGACCTTTGTGGCTTGTGTGTGATAATGGTCAGCTCAGCTCGTTTGCTGCATAATATATATATATATATATATATATATATATATATATATATATATATATATATATATATATATATATATATATATATATATATATTTATGTATATATATATATATATATATATATATATATATATATATATATATATATATATATATATATATATATATATATATATATATATATATATATATATGTATGTATATATGTATGTATGCATATGTATGTATGTGTATATGTATATATATATATATATATATATATATATATATATATATATATATATATATATATATATATTGTGTGTGTGTGTATAACTGGGGTAGGTCAACGGTTGTGAAAGCCGAAACCGTGTAGGTAAATTTAGCGTGTGTGATAATTTTTAATTAAGACTAGACCACCCATGACCTGTTGGGTCACTTTTTGAGTCACTACATTTTTACCAAAAGACCCATACCCATACCCATACCATACCATACCATACCATACTTATACCCATATCCATACACATATCTGTACCAAAACCCATATCCGTACCATACTCATACCCATATCGATACCATACCATTCCCATACCCATGGCCTTATACACACCATATCTGCACCATACCCATATCCACAACTAAATTAACCCTACCAATAATAGTCAGCAAAAGTCTTCAGCAGCACCAGCCCCATTTAAGGGGGAGGGGGAGCGAAGGGGATGGCGAGGGAAGCGGAAAGGGGAGGGGAAGGGGGAGTACTAGGGTGAGGAGGGAAGGGGAAGGGGAGGGAGGGGAATGGGGAAAAGTGGAGGGTGAGGAGAGGGAAGGTGAAAGTGGAAGTAGGAGGGTGAGGAGAGGGGCTGGGGAAGGGGATGGAAGTGTGAAGGGGAAAGTGGGAGGGAAAGGGGAAGGGCTAAGGGAGAGGGGAAGGGGAAGGAGAAGGGGAGGGGATTGGCGGGAAGGGGAAAGGGAGGAGAGGGGGTAGAGGAGGGAGATGGAAAAGGGGAGGGGGGAAGGGGATGGAAGAGGGAAAGGGTGGGGAAGGGAAGGGGATGGGGAGGGGGATGGAAGAGGGAAGGGGAGGAGAGGAGAGGACACTTGATCGTGTGCTCCATTGTGCAAACAAACAAACGTTTCAGAGTTTTAGTATTACAATATAGATAGAAGAGATAATAGACAAAAAGTCAGCCCGCTTCTCCTAACACCACTTGCTATTCACACACACTAAGAAAATGGCGTCTCTTCTAATGTTGTGAGCAGTCCGTACCCGAGCATCAGGAAATTTGAATTTTGGTGGGTAATTTGAATGGCCCGCTGTGACTTTAAAATTCATTATTCCAAAAGACAAATCCCCGAAAGGCAACCCTCCAGAATACGAGCTTTCAGAAAAAAAACTAAATCACGGCTGTACCTTTTACCGTTATTGCATTACAGATGTGTTAGGTCCCTCACGCCCCCCTTCCATTGCATTACAGATATGTTAGGTCCTTCACTCCCCACAACATCCCCTGAATGCTAGAAGTCGATATCTGGATCTCCGGAACGGCTTAACAGATTTTGATGAAAGTTGGCACGGTTAGAAACCTTAGTGGGAAACCTCTAAAGCCAGAGTTTCATCCTGGTTTTGCTGAATATTTTCAGAGTTATAAAGAGCCAAAGTCGGGGTTTTTGTGTACTCC
>NC_089788.1:24067275-24069775 GCF_040412425.1 Macrobrachium rosenbergii | reverse complement strand
ATTTAATTGATTTACACTATTTTCTTTTTATTCTCCTAAATATTTTGTGAATTTGTGTGATAACTACATATATAAATATACAAGTTTGCTAGAAATAGAAATGTAAAAAATTGCAATGTATTTGCAATGTATTAGCTGTAAGTAGTTGTTCAGTACATCAATGATTGCCTGCAGTACTTTTTAGGCAAAACTTTGAAATAGTGGAGGCCGGCACCCTGAAGAAGTATGCAAGTGATGCAAGACTATCCCCACTTGCCAAATAACGCAAGTTATTTCAATTTTAATCGAGATTTCTCATCGGTCTGCCCTTTGTAGATATGTGAGGCTCCATAGTCTGCACATCCATGCGCATATGTCTTTTATATTCTGTATTAAAGTAGTGTACTGGAGCTAAACTGGATACCTAACCCATATTGTACGTTTTTTCTTCCTTTTATTATTCAGTTTCCTTTGCAAAACAACAACTGGGCTAATCCATGTCAGTTTGCAAATAAAACTATTCTAGTGTCAAACTTACTTGCCGGGTAAGTTAACTTCTAGCTAGCACTAGCGGCTGCTAAAACTTGCCCCCGTGTCAACGAGGCTTAAAAGCACACCCTGCATCTTAGAAGGAGCCGAGACAGGCCAATAATGTGCACTTTCCAAGATATATTTGAGCGAAGTACTCTATATTTCTTTTAGCTCAAAATTGATTTACGTTTACAATTTAATTCAAGGTACCCTAAAAGAAAGAAAAAAAAAGAGAGTACAATTGATGATCACTAAAAAAAGTAATGAAAACAAGTAAATTGTTCAACCAAACCGTTTTCTTCGAGATAACTGAATAGGTGAAATTAAAGGCTATGGATACCTGGAAGTGAGATTGCAAAACTGGGAAAGTCAGTTTGAAAGACTTAAATGCAAGGTCCTAGAGACCAAATACACACAAAAAACCTGCCCTGTGCCGAAGCTCTCTCTCCACTCAAATGAGTCCTGGGGAGCTAGGCAATGGCTTTGGTGTCTTAGCAGGTAGATAATCTCATCAGTCAATCATAACATAAACAGTATTTTGAAGGAGGGGCCAAATTGTGGCATGATAACGTCGGTCGTTTCCGTGTAGGCTACTTGACTGAAGGGTTTTGAATCTGGATTCAGTTTTCACTTAAACTTAAGCTCGTACTCTGTGTTCCAGTATTTTTGCTTCTCTCCCCTCCAAGGGAAATTCTAGTCTTAAATTCTTTATAACGTGTGTATTCCTGTCTGAGTGTGTTTGCTTGCATTTCTCCCAACAAATAGGAATTTATTATGCACTTAAACGAACAACAAATCAAAGCGCCAGCATATGAGAGTTCATTGCCCTCCGTATCTCAAATTACTCGAGAAACAAATCTTATTTTACTTAACGGAAGTATGAGAAAATCTTCCATGAAAGAAGTTTGGCATGATCTAGAGTGCAAGGATTGAAAGGTTACTGGGGAAGGTTCCCTCGTCTAGCTGACACGAGACTGGTAGTGCCTTCCTCGCAACGTTTCATTCTAAAATGTGTTATATTTATATTTCTGTGTTTCTGATTAGATTCAAGGAAAATCTTTTACTAATTAACTAACAAAAAGTTGATGTTTTTTTTTAATTAACTGGATATGTTTGTATTAAATAGTGAAATAGTGAATGGTATACATTTATTTCTATTTCGTAGTTCCAGTGCTTCGTTAGTTTTGAAACAGACATGATCTATTTATTTTTCGTTTTGATTGAATAAGAAACATTTCATGTCATTTCTGTCATATAGTTCATTTGTTGTTTTGATTAAAAATATATATTTCTCTTCCCACTCAGCATAAATTTCGATTATAGTTTTGACGATTTTTTTCTTCATTTGTGGCTTGTATGTTGATTTTTTTTTTTTTTTATTTGAAAAGCATCTATAACTCTGTTACTTTTCCACTTAGAAAAGTCTGTGGTGGATTTGGTCTCATTTTTATCTTTATAGTTCGATGTTTTTTTATTTAAATTTTTACTTATATTTTAATGACTCCAGGTTTCCTCCGAATCTTTTTATATATTCTGCTACCTTCCTTGCCCCATCTATTATTTGGTCCATCTCGTCTGTCGTCCTACGACCTTCCAGAATATTCCTTCCCATATACCTGTACAAATTTCCTGCTTCCATTTTGCCATTCACCCTCATGACCATACTGTTGTTCACATTTACTTTCAAATCCCTCCTTCTACAGAAACGTTCAGATTTTTTCACTGGTCACTCTAGTTTCCCTTCCCTCTCTCCGATCAGTATTGAATCATGTGCAATAATCAGTCATTCACGAACCCCCACCTTATCCTTCAGCTTTACACGTGCATCTACTGTCTCTCTATGACTTCTTGCATCATGCCATCCATTAAAATATTAACAGCCATGGAAGCAAAACCCACCCTTGTCTCGGCCCCAGTTTACATCAAACCAGGCACTCTCCCGTCTAGAAGCTGTAACGCATTTCACTTCCCAAGAACCTATACCAATTTC